>NC_087204.1:4120705-4171570 GCF_015104395.2 Macrobrachium nipponense
TGTAGGGGCACAAAAGACCAGCTCCTGATAGACAAAATGGTAATGAAGAACAGTAGGATAAGGAAAACCAACCTAAGCATGGCATGGATAGACTATAAGAAAGCCTTCGACATGATACCACACACATGGCTAATAGAATGCTTGAAAGTATATGGGGCAGAGGAAAACACCATCAGCTTCCTCAAAAATACAATGCGCAACTAGAATACAATACTTACAAGCTCTGGAATAAGACTAGCAGAAGGTCAATATCAGGAGAGGGATCTTCCAGGGCGACTCACTGTCCCAATACTCTTCGTAGCAGCCATGATTCCCATGACAAAAGTACTACAGAAGATGGATGCCGGTACCAACTCAAGAAAAGAGGCAACAGAATTAACCATCTGATGTTCATGGACGACATCAAGCTGTATGGTAGAGAGCATCAAGGAAATAGATACCCTAATCCAAACTGTAAGGATTGTATCTGGGGACATCAGGATGGAGTTTGGAATAGAAAAATGCGCCTTGGTCACATACAAAAGGGCAAAGTAACAAGAACTGAAGGGATAAAGCTACAGATGGGAGCAACATCAAACACATAGATGAGACAGGATACAAATACCTGGGAATATTGGAAGGAGGGGATATAAAACACCAAGAGATGAAGGACACGATCAGGAAAGAATATAGCAGACTCAAGGCGATACTCAAGTCAAAACTCAACGCCGGAAATATGATAAAAGCCATAAACACATGGGCAGTGCCAGTAATCAGATACAGCGCAGGAATAGTGGAATGGACGAAGGCAGATCTCCGCACCCATAGATCAGAAACCAGGAACATATGACAAAATACAACAAGCCACTACCACCCAAGAGCAAATACGGACAGACTATACATAACACGAAAGGAAGGAGGGAGAGGACTACTAAGCATAGAGGACTGCGTCAACATCGAGAACAGAGCACTGGGGCAATATATGAAAACCAGTGAAGACGATTGGCTAAGGAGTGCATGGGAAGAAGGACTAATAAAAGTAGACGAGGACCCAGAAATATACAGAGACGGAGAATGACAAACAGAACAGAGGACTGGCACACAAACCAATGCATGGGACAATACATGAGACAGACTAAAGAACTAGCCAGCGATGACACGTGGCAATGGCTACGGAGGGGGGAAAGCTCAAGAAGGAAACTGAAGGAATGATAACAGCGGCACAAGATCAGGCCCTAAGAACCAGATATGTTCAAAGAACGATAGACGGAAATAACATCTCTCCCATATGTAGGAAGTGCAATACGAAAAATGAAACCATAAACCACATAGCAAGCGAATGTCCGGCACTTGCACAGAACCAGTACAAAAAGAGGCATGATTCAGTGGCAAAAGCCCTCCACTGGAGCCTGTGCAAGAAACATCAGCTACCTTGCAGTAATAAGTGGTACGAGCACCAACCTGAAGGAGTGATAGAAAACGATCAGGCAAAGATCCTCTGGGACTATGGTATCAGAACAAATAGGGTGATACGTGCAAATAGACCAGACGTGACGTTGATTGACAAAGTCAAGAAGAAAATATCACTCATTGATGTCGCAATACCATGGGACACCAGAGTGTAAGAGAAAGGGAGAGAAAAAATGGATAAGTATCAAGATCTGAAAACAGAAATAAGAAGGATATGGGATATGCCAGTGGAAATCGTACCATAATCATAGGAGCACTTAGGCACGATCCAAGATCCCTGAAAAGAATCTAGAAAAACTAGAGGCTGAAGTAGCTCCAGAACTCATGCAGAAGAGTGTGATCCTAGAAACGGCGCACATAGTAAGAAAAGTGATGGACTCCTAAGGAGGCAGGATGCAACCGGGAACCTCACACTGTAAATACCACCCAGTCGAATTGGAGGACTGTGATAGAGCAAAAAGAAAGAAAAAAAAATAATAATAATGTTTGAAACTTATCTATGACTACTATTGATCTTAAGTAACTTAAGGTTACTAATACCAATAAGTGAGACAGGACCTGTTATTCTTTAAAATATTGCATTTATTTCTTGCCCATCAGCGAAATTCTCCGCGGTCGCTCGTAGCTGAGTTTTTAGACGTAAGGTTTGCTCTGTTCAATGTATTTGGGGAACAAGCGAGCAGAATTTGCCTATTACACACTCCCGTGTAAGTGTTTGCCGATATATATATATATATATATATATATATATAATATATATATATATATATATATATATATATATATATATATATATATATATTATTTCCTTCAATTCGGGATCCAGTACAATGCCGCATCTTTCATGTACTCATTACTACAATGTTTGAGAATTCATGACTATGAACCAATAATCTATAATGTCATTTATCTTTCACAAAGTATATGGTATGACATGTGGCATCCAATATAAGATCTATATATAAATAATATACAATTTACAAATATACAAATGTTCTCTATTTTTCTACCTTACGTTTAGGCATGTTTGTGAACTCTATATATATTTTATATACCTTTTAAATGTGCAACAAAAAGTGCCGGGCTGCTTCAAGTGACAGAATCCTTCAGTAATCAGATGGAAATGAGTCGTGAACCAGTATTATTCCGTATATCTGTACTTGAAATGGTAGACGAATTTGATTAATGTATCTCCGACGTCAAGTCACCTGAAAAAAATCGAAATACGTCAACCCCAGTTCATCAAAGAGAGGCGTCTCTCCTTCCGAGAATTTCAGTTGCAATGCGGAAAGCTGAAATTAGTTTATATATGGTTTCGAGTTCGAGCAGCCATGTTTCAAGGAATCCTCAAATAAACAGTGATTTCTGATCACACAACGAATTACAGAATAAAACTATACTTTCGATATAAACTCAGGATCAAAATAGACAAATAGACACGTCTTCGAAGGGTATTTCCAATTACAGAGACCTGGAACGCTCAGGGAGGTCTTCATATATGAATCTTATCTTCAGAGCACTATTTTTTTTATAATCATGGAGCCATTAGTGCTTGGTTAGTAATTACAGAGGCCTGTATGAATCTTATCCCCAGGGCACTATTTTCATTATAGTTAAGGAACCAATCGTCCCTTGGTTAGTATTTATATATAGGTCAATGGAAGTAATTATTTTTTGTGACCACTAATAGATGAAATTCTCTTCTATAATACCAAAATCGTCACGTTTGTGAATATATCTGTTTGCACGATAAAGGTACGGCAGTATCTCGGTAGAGACTGTAGGTTAGTGAGAAAAAGCTTAAATGGGAAAATTCGGCTTACTATTAAAAAAAAATTAAAAGCGTTGTTTCAATCCATCCACAGTTTTCATATTTTTGCCACAAATTCCAAATTGATTACTGTACAGATGAAATATTAGGCGTCCACCTGACTATCTTTAAAAGTGAAGCAGAAGTCTGGGAGATCTGTTCCCAGTGAAATGGTGTCGTAAATATACTTGATCTGATATAAGTAAAGGTAATATTTTGGCGGAAGAGTATAGGTGTTGATTGCTCTTTGAACTGAATTAGTCCCAAACGCGAAGAGGTATATCTGTTATATATGTATATCTACACCTATAAAATGAATATGTATATTGCTTCAAGTCTCTGCAATACCAAGAAAAATATCTACCGTTGGATGCGATAAATGAAAAAAAAAAAAAGCATGTAAATAAAACGTCAGCCATATATGTACAGATTTTTTTCCTTTATTTATATTTAAGAAAAATCCGTTAAAGTTCGTTGAATAGCCGAAATTCCCATAAATCACGATTTTCAGATAGAGTTTTTTTTTATCTCTCACAGCGACCGCTTCTCCCTGCCCCCGACCCCCCCCCCCCCCCCCCCCCCCGCAAAAAAAAAAAAAAAAAAAAAAAATTAATCTACCCGGCGTTCGTTTTCAGTAACCTTTTTCACCCAGTTTATGGCATTATCTTACCCGATACATCGATGTCCCTACGTTCTTGATAGTTCGGTTCATTCAATGAATTCCTAAAGCTTAATTCGACATATCTTTCCATTCCTGACGTAAGATTTCCTTATTTTTTTTTATCTATACTGTTAATGCTACATTATTTAACTAAATTTTTTTATAGTATTATTGTTATTCATTCACTGAAGTTTTAGAGCTTAATTTGACATATCTTTCCATTCCTGAGGTAAGATTTCTTTATTTTTGTATTTTATGTCTACTGTTAATGCCTGTGTGATTACCTTGTTGTGGTAATTTTTGTACGAGTCTAGTTGCTAAACTTCCCCCCACCCCCCAACTCTCTCTCTCTCTCTCTCTCTCTCTCTCTCTCTCTCTCTTCGAAATATTTTTAAAATGCGACAGTAATTAGTATGGTATTAGGAAAGCCCACAATGAGTCAAGCAATGTCCTCTGATTTCAGTTCTGTCCGGAATGAAGTGGAAAGACCAGCCACAAAAAAAAAAAACCTGAGCTAGAAATAATTCAAATTCGAACGAATATGTCCAGTTTATAAGCTTGAATCAGGACTTAGTTGTGTCCTGGCTTGAATAGCTGAGATTACGTAGGAGCACACGCAGGCGGAAAGAGAAAGAGAAAAAATATTTTTTAACCATATATCTCATTTTCAAATAAGCCTTTCCTTTAAAACGTTGTTGCTAGCGACATGCATAAAAAAAGAAAGGATTTTCCTATCATCCTGCCTGCGGGAATCGTTTCAACATATTTCTATTCATGCTTTTATAGCTCGATATACCTTTCACTTTGAATGGTTGCTTTTTGCTTTCGTGCTTGAATACTAAGCCTCGCTATGTCCGGTTCAGTACACAACTTTTTTTCTTTCTTTCTTTTTCTGTCAGATTTCGTTATGTCATTGAATCCTATTTAGTTCTTTGTTTAAAAAAAAAAAAAACTATTGTCCCAGATTTTACGCCCACCCACAGATCTAACAAAACGATTGATTCTAGAAACCTACAAATTGGCATTTCGATCATCCACCCTCCAGTCATCACACGTACCATATTGCAACCCTCCAACCTCAGTAGTTTTCATTTCATTTTGAGGTATTAAAATTAGCCATGGATCGTGCATGTATGTATGTACGTATGTATGATATGAAAATTGGTGCGCCCCCCTAATCCCCTCATGAAATTTTTCACCTTCTGCTAGTGACGAAAGGCATCTCTTTTGCTATTTTTTTCAGTTTTCTCTAGAGTTTGAATTCGTCCATTTTGCAGAGGCATTTAGTAAGGAGATTATTATTTGAAAACGATCAAGGACGATCCTTTTCATTTCACTGCATTCTTAGAGATATATAAAACGTGGATTTTAACAGATTTTCTCTTTTTGCATTAATACAGGTTTCAGTACGTTTTGAAGGATTCTGTAATGATTCATATGTCTCCAATTATTATATTATTATTATTATTATTATTATTATTATTATTAATTATTATTATTGTTGTTGTTGTGAGAGAAAATAATAATAATATAATAATATAATAATAATAATAATAATAATAATAATAATAATAATAATAATAATAATAATGACAATTTTTATTTTATTATTATTATTATGAGAACATAGATTGTTTTTTATTATCTCTCTCTCTCTCTCTCTCTCTCTCTCTCTCTCTCATTCTCTCTCTCTCTCTCGGAATATCCTTTAGTTTAACCCTGAACTAATTCTAAAATGCACACGGGCGTTGAGATCGCAAAACACAAAACTGGTTGACGCTTAATTACAGGAAATGGTTAAATCACGACTTGTAATAGGCTATATCCCCGTTAAATGGTGTGTGGTGCCATTTGATGATGTTACTCTTTTGTAAAGCGGAATTCAACTATAATTGCTCTATAGGGAGAGTTTCATTCGTGGGGCGAAAGGGTCGTTTGATATCAAAAGGACTAATAACTTCTTTTTAACTGACTCCTTCAACAGTATATAATTACGTACATACTTTTAAACTAATAATATAGATTTTCGCTTACTTTTTCCGGGAGTGAGCCTACATGCTACTTTGTTGTTGTTGTTGCTGCTGTTGTTGTTCTTGTTGTGATGGGGTTAGGAGAGCTCTATGGAAAAGACTAAAAAGGTCTAAAAAAGGTGTTTCGCGTCGAGTTAAAGATACAGGAATTTTAAGATAGATATTTATGATTTATTTATTAGAATGAAAATGTAAATAAATAAATGACTGTGCATGTTAAACAGTACATAACAATTATTTCTAATACAATATAACCTCATTATTTTAATTTTCGTTAGTGAAACAACGAGTTATTTTACCGTAGATTTTAGCTTGCATCACGAGTAAGCTGCAGATCGGATCACGCATTGTTTTCACTGCTATCATTATTGGATTATTTAGGACATCAATGCTCATTTCATAAAATGAAATTGGATCAGGCCGTCATCTGAATTATGTTCTGAAGATTTGGCATTCATCAGTATAATAATTCGGATGCTTTGAAATACAAAGCACAAAGACGAACTTTGATTTTAACCAGTCATGAAGTCAGTAACGTAGGGGGGAAGGGGTACTTTGAAGAAACAAAATATGTCACGGTGAAAGAGTTGAAAATAATCATGCCGTTAGAGAGAGAGAGAGAGAGAGGTGTATTTAAGTCACGCATCCACAATGGAACTCACATCACAGCGAATTTCTCTCTCTTTTTTTAAGTGAAAAATCTTGACTTGCAAAATCCGAAAACCTCGTAATCTTAACAAAATCATTCCTTCTTGATCGTTATTACCACAGACTGCGGCGCTTTCGGCCGACAATTACTTTCTGACCCAAGGATGTAATTCCATTTCCTTCCTGGAAATTGGAAACTCATACGTGTCGGAGAATTCGGAAGAAGAAGAAGAAATAGAAGAAAAGGAAGAAGAAGATTCCAGATATTTCCAGGCCTGGGCTGGAAAATCATGCCGACTGAATGAGACGCATTGGAAATTTGATAATGAATCATGCGTGAGATTGTCGTTATCATCAGTGAAATATTACGTCTCACTTCTCATGCTTCGTAGTGCGAATTATTTTATTCATTTTGTGGAAGTATTTCAGCGTCTTTCCGGTGTTGTTATTGTTGTTGAATAATGTAATCCTTAAGCTTTCTGTTAAGAGTTCATCAAGCTTACGAAGGAAGAACTCTGCCTGTAGTGCTTGTTTGATTTCATATCTATAATTATTCTTGATATTGTCGAAACGGTTCAGCGCTAGGTTGGTGATTAAACATTCTCTCTCTCTCTCTCTCTCTCTCTCCTCTCTCTCTCTCTCATATATATATATATATATATATATATATATATATATATATATATATATATATATATTATCTATATATATATATATATATATATATATATATATATATATATATATATATATATATATATATAGATAGATATAGATATAGATATAGATATATATATATATGTGTGTGTGTGTGTATACTCCCTTCTTAATTAAGAACATTTTTTTTAGATATGCTTCCTCCTTAATTAACAACATTTTCTTATATACTTCCTCTTTAATTAAGAACATTTTCTTAGATATACATCCTTCTTCATTAAGAACATTTTCTTAGATATACTTCCTCCTTAATTAAGAACATTTTCTTAGATATACTTCCTTCTAAATCTAAGAAAATCTCTTAGATATACTTCCTCAATAAAAAAGAACATTTGTTTAGATATAATTCCTTCTAAATTAAGAACATTTTCCTAGATATACTTCCTCCTAAATTAAGAACTTTTCTTAGATATACATCCTCCATAATTAAGAGAATTTTCCTAGATATACTTCCTCCATAATTAAGAACATTTTCTTAGACATACTTCCTTCTAAATTAAGAACATTTTCCTAGATATACATCCTTCATAATTAAGAAAATTTTCCTAGATATACTTCCTCCTTAATTAAGAAAATTTTCTTAGACATACTTCCTTCTAAATTAAGAACATTTCCTAGATATACTTTCTCCTAAATTAAGAACATTTTCCTAGATATACTTCCTCCTTAATTAATAATATTTCCTAGATATACTTCCTTCTTAATCAAGAACATTTTCTTAGATGTACTTCCTTCTTAATTGAGAACATTTTCTCAGATATACTTCCTCCATAATTAAGAACATTTTCTGAGGTATACTTCCTTCTATATTACGAACATTTTATTAGATATACTTCCTTCTTAATTAAGAATATTTTCTTACATATACATACTTCTAAATGAAGAAAATTTTCTTAGATATACTTCCTGCTCAATGAGGAAATTTTCTTAGATATACCTCCTGCCTAATTAATTAAAAACATGTTTTCCTTAGATATACTTCCTTCTTAATTAAGAACATTTTCTTAGATATACTTCCTTCTAAAATAACAATATTTTCTTGAATATGTTTCATTCTTAATTAAGTACATTTCTTGGATATACTTACTCCTTAATTACTGTTGTCGACTCACGTTGAAAATAAAAAAAAATGGCTTTTATTCCGTTATCTTCAGAAAAATATATCCGAAGAAAAAGTTATTTATATGGAGATCGACATCTTTACCATATATATTGGCAGTAGGAGTGTAACAGAAACCGTGATTACAATTCTGCTGTGAGAAGTTAGTTCATCTTTTATTTGTCCTGAATGTCAAACCTTTTGGATGTCAGTTTCTATATCAGCGCTGAGTGACCTCATAGGTCCCAATACTTTGCCTTTGACTTAAATTCTATATTCAATTCAGCAATGCTAAAAATAGCTATAGTCATGTGAAGGCCTAAGTCTGTTTTATGATGGTGAAATAGACATCAGCTGGAGCCCACTGACATGTGAAATCATCCTTCTAATTGAGATAGATCACGAATTCTTGAGCGTTAAATAAATGATTCAGAAACACCTGGGGCCAACTTGCAGAATATGGAATCACCAGACAAAATTACTGAGGAAAATCAGTAAATAATAGGCGCGTTACAATCTGCTCTCTCTCTCTCTCTCTCTCTCTCTCTCTCTCTCTCTCTTATGCACAAAAGAACAAACGATTATTTTGTATTCCGAGGCTCATTTGGCAGAGATTCCAGGTCATTTTATGATTCGAAGGAAATCAGATGGTTGTGGAAGAATGGAAACCTCAGCTGCTGATTGCAAAACCGATGCTGTTTTCAGCCATCAGCCCGGTGCGTAGGAACTGCACCTTCCCACTTGGAATGTAACCTAAAATAGTTCCCTTCGTTCCAGATCGAGAGAAAATTACCACGGTGGCATAAATACGGAATACGTTTGCGTTGCATGACAAGCATGAAATTTTACACCCTCCATATCATACTTAACGTTTGAAGAAATGAGGTGCTGAGTAAAACTGGATATTTTAAGTTCGTCCGTGAATAAATTTCATATTTAATTAATTAAACTAACTCAAACGGTGTCCTGAGCAAGACAGATGGAATGACAGTAATGCTAATGGCAAAGTGTTTACAGGTCACATTAATAAATACAAACTGTGCTAATTTGAAGTCAAACAGAAGTTTGCTTTGGAAAAGTTGATGGAGAAGACTTTTTTCAAAATAAGGGGTGATCCGACCGCCAGCTTACTCGGTGCGTAAATTAAAATCTACGTTCAAATAGCACGTTGTTTCACCAACGAAGATTAAAATAAATACGCTACAGATGAACATGCACATCATTTATTTTTTACATTTACAATCTAATAAATAAATAATAAATATCCTATCCTATAATTCCGTATAATCAGTCTATCTTTCAGTGCTCTCGGTACAGTGCTGTAGGAGCCGTGGCCCATAAAACTTTAACCACAGCCCGATGGTGGCCTGTCCTATGGAGTTGCCAGGCATGTGATCATGGTTAAGTTTGATCTTAAATAAAATTAAAACCATTGAGGCTAGAGGTCAACAATTTGGTATATTTGGTGATTGGTAGGTGGATGATCAACATACCAATTTGCAGCCCTCTAGCCTCAGTAGTTTTTAAAATCTGAGGCCGGACAGAAAGATTGCAGACGGACAGACAAAGCCATTAACAGCAGCAACAAGAATTTCTTTCAAAGTGTTCGATTAATATTTGAGCCTAAATATACTATATATTTAGTACTTAAGCATATGTAAGTCAAATTATACTATCAGTTATTACATTGTGTAGTTTACATTAACACCTCTTAGAGAGAGAGAGAGAGAGAGAGAGAGGGATTTTAATGAATTTCCAGCGAATATTCCAGGCTTTGATTGTCCGCCCATCGACAACATTGATTTACTGCAGCGGAATGCAAATATTTGGCCCAAGTTTGAATCAATAGGAGCAAAAATTTGAAGGATCACGATTTCCGGCTCATAAATCAAAGGCTTAAATTCACAGAATGGAATCGGATGTTATACAAAGTGAACCGACGCCATGTGGATCAAAGAACTAATACAGACGGAAATATAAAACAATAAATTTTCCCCACCCCCAAAAAAAATCTAAAAACGAACTACAATAGGCAGAAATAAAACAATAATTTTGCCAAAAAAAGTGTAATATTTTCAAAACTAATAAAAACGAACTATTATAGACGTAAATAAAAAAAAATTTTGCGTGAAAAAATATAAAATATTTTCAAAACTAATAGAAAGCAACTAATATTGACGGACGAAAACTATTTTGAACTAAAAAAATCTAAAATATTCTCAAAACTAATAAAAAACGAGCTAATATAGACGCAAAAAAACCATTTTGCAAAATAAAATTTAAAATATTTTCAAAACTAATAAAAATAATCAAGTGGAACGGTATACGTCTTGATTCCTGACCTACCATTATGTTATTTTTTAATATTTGTTCCAGTGGGCATTTGATATTTTCTCTTCTTAACCCTAGATGCAAAACCTTCAAGTAATAAATTCGTTATTTATTAAAAAAAAAAAAAATCACACCTAACTAAAACCAAATAAGTTTCGCCTTTCATATGTTTACATAGTCCAAGGATGTTGAGGGTTGAACGAAAGGACAAACTGGCAGACAATGCAGGTAACATCGTGCAATTTGATGTTAGAAACAAAGGCATTTATCCTAAAGTCAGACATTTTTAGGTCTGTGGAGGAACAAGATTTTCCTCATTGTTGCAATTTCTTGAGTACAAAAGTGATAACCGAATCGCTCTAATATGAATAACGCAGACAACTTCGTCTATAGAACCTTGTTAGTACCTAATATTTTTTATCGACCGATAATTTAGAGATATTTAACAATATATTAAATGACACCTACTACGAAAACGGAGATTTTTTGATGGACGAGGAATTCAATGAGCTTTGGAGGTAGGCCGTTTCGTTTATGGAGTTCGCTACTCTTATTTCGTCTCGTGGGTCGTATTTCACAATCGTAATGCTGTGTAAAAAGTAAAAAAAAAAAATAATATGAGTCAGTTGCAAGGAGTTACAAGGATTAGGATGTCTCAAAGACTTTTTAGTCCATCCGAGGAGACATCGTGTGCTCACTTATCTGTAGGAGCAGGTTTTACTGTGCATTCACAGTGTCCTAATGCTGTTTACAACTTCTGGTGGCAGTTTATTCCACGTGGCACATATCTTGTATGTAAAGAAGTTCCCACAATGAGGAAACAATTATAAGAATTAATCAGTTAACAGAAGCAGAGAGAGAGAGAGAGAGTGCATATGTCAGTAATGTGACGAATATGAATTGTGATAATACGAGGACATTAACTTCTCAAGAACTAAAACTGAAAATTTTTGAACGGTTCGTGGTATTATCACGTTGCAAAATAATTATTGTAGCAGTTGATAAACAGAACTTTTCTGTTACATATCTCTCTCTCTCTCTCTCTCTCTCTCTCTCTCTCTCTCTCTCTCTCTCTCTATCTATCTATCTATCTACTATCTATATATATATATATATATATATATATATATATATATATATAGATATATATATATATATATATATATATAGAAAGATAGAGAGAGAGAGAGAGAGAAAGAGAGAGAGAGAGAGAGATATGTAACAGAAAAGTTCTATTTATCAACTGCTACAATAATTATTTTGCAACGTGATAATACCACGAACGTTCAAAAATTTTCAGTTTTAGTTCTTGAGAAGTTAATGTCCTCGTATTATCACAATTCATATTCGTCACATTACTGACATATGCACTCTCTCTCTCTCTCTCTGCTTCTGTTAACTGATTAATTCTTATAATTGTTTCCTCATTGTGGGAACTTCTTTTACAAAAAGACAAAGGAATTGTGGCCAAGGTGGGGAATTTATTTTTTGTTTTTTTTAATAAAAAACTGGCCACCAAGGGAAGTTGTAAACAGCAACAGTGTGGAAGAATTTAAAGAAAGCTAGACAAAATCATTAGGACACTGTGAATGCACAGTAAAACCTGCTCCTACAGATAAGTGAGCACACGATGTCTCCTCGGATGGACTAACAAGTCTTTGAGACATCCTAATCCTTGTAACTCTTGCAACTGATTCATATTTCTTTTTTTACTTTTTACACAGAATTACGATTGTGAAATACGACCCACGAGATGAAATAAGAGTAGCGAACTCCATAAACGAAACGGCCTACCTCCAAAGCTCATTGAATTCCTCGTCCATCAAAAAATCTCCGTTTTCGTAGTAGGTGGCATTTAATATATTGTTAAATATCTCTAAATTATCGGTCGATAAAAAATATTAGGTACTAACAAGGTTCTATAGACGAAGTTGTCTGCGTTATCCATATTAGAGCGATTTGGTTATCACTTTTGTACTCAAGAAATTGCAACAATGAGGAAAATCTTGTTCCTCCACCGACCTAAAAAATGTCTGACTTTAGGACAAATACCTTTGTTTCTAACATCAAATTGCACAATGTAACCCGCATTGTCTGCCAGTTTGTCCTTTCGTTCAACCCTCAACATCCTTGGACTATGTACACGTATGAAAGGCGAAACTTATTTGGTGGAACATTGGAATTAGTTAGGTGTGATTTTTTTTTTTTGTTTTTTTTTTTTTAATAAATAACGAATTTATTACTTGAAGGTTTTGCATCTAGGGTTAAGAAGAGAAAAATACCAAATGCCCACTGGAACAAATATTCAAAAATAACATACTGTATGAGAGATGTATGATAATTATCATGTATTGTAACGAAGGCAAATGAGACGCCAGACGTTGTTATTAAAACTACTGGAAAATATTTGATGGCACAAACGACCCTTAATGGGCCAGAATCTAAATTGCAGACCTCATTAACTTCTCTCGTTGGCGATTAACGGGGAAATGACGAAAACTTATTTGCCTCGTATTGTAATGACGCAATTAATGAGAAATGATTTGAGATGATATATATTATATATATCTATATATATATATATATATATATATATATATATATATATATATATATTGGTAGCGTTACAATCGTCTTGTTTAATATAATATTAATAATAATGATAGTAACAAGAACACCACGGGGTGACATAGCAAAGTCTAAATCAACTCCGGATGTTGTTGTTATCATCTCAAATCATTTCTCATTAATTGCGTCATTACAATACGAGGCAAATAAGTTTTCGTCATTTCCCCGTTAATCGCCAACGAGAGGAGTTAATGAGGTCATGCAATTTAGATTCTGGCCCATTAAGGGTCGTTTGTGCCATCAAATATTTTCCAGTAGTTTTAATAACAACGTCTGGCGTCTCATTTGCCTTCGTTACAATACATGATAATTATCATACATCTCTCATACAGTTTTCTGTATTCATGAGCTTTGTATTCATGCATTCTCAACACTCAGGCTGCTCTGTAATTAACGCTTCGCATATATCTGCGTTCGCATATTTCCTACTGATTTCAAGTTTCTTGAAATCAGTAAAGAAATAAAGCATAATAAAGGGTGTAATGTGTGCGAGTGAGTGTGTATGTGTGAGTGTGTGCGTTTGTATCTATTGTGCCCATGAACAGCTACCCTTACGTGGCCCCAACCGCCACCCCCACCTCCCCCCCTCTGCAGGACAATGTACCAACGGGCGTGTTAGGACTCAGCTTCGAATTCCCTGTCGATAGTCGGACGCCCTTTGTTATACCGCTGGAAACCGTCGACTACCTAATATCTGGCAATGTACATTTTTGAAGCTCCAAAAACCTGAATCATCTAGAGTATATAGATCTAGATGGCTGCTGCGTGAAAGAATTGAAAATTGGAAAGCAACGTCCTGGAATCGACTCCGGGTATGTATGATATATATATATAATATATATATATATATATATATATATATATATATATATATATATATATATATATATATATATATATATATATAATATATATAGTGAGTGTGTGTGTGTACGTATGTGTGCTTGCGTGGTTATGTGTTTGTAAACTATCACTAAGTTCTAGTCGCTAGATGTATGCAAAAAACTATAAGAACGGTGAAACTATTACTTCTTGGAGATTGGCATTAGCGGAGAGAGAGAGAGAGAGAGAGAGAGCAGAGAGAGAGAGAGAGAGAGAGAGAGAGAGTTTGTCGTTGTCCAAAGTAGTATGCGCATTCTCAAACTTAAACCTCTTGAATTGGACTTACCATGTCATCTATGTAGATTCCGAGTTTACAACATTCACGACTGAAGTATACAGGGAGTCCATAAAGTCCCAGTACCATTCTGATCAATAAATACTTGTGATGGTACTGGGACTTTATGGACACCCTGTATAATGCTTGATGTTAATCCTTAGCGGGTACCTTCTTTATGAACTTATTTATATTAACTTTCACTCCTCGCTTGCTTTGGTCGGGACAAGTTTAATTAATAAAAGCAAGCTTTGTAAATAAGGCGGGATTTAAATACAATACCAATTTTTTTTCCCGTTTAGTATAATTGTAGTATAATTGTAGCAAAGTAGTAAGGACCTGAAACATTAAAACTGAATGCAAGTGAACTCACTACAATTAGCTTACCATTTGAACGGTATTTTGACTGATGTACGAAACTGACATCCCTTGAGAGCGGCAATACTTTATTCCTAAACCTTCTTATCAAGTGGGAAACTTTGTTACTTACATGTTTTCGTATGCAGGCTCCTGCTTCTCTGCCCGAGTAAGGATTTCCGAGCAATAACCAATGTGATGAATAGAACGTCGGTAAACAAACAAACAAAAGAATAAACAATAACGCTTTTAGAACGTGTTTGCTGTACAGTGGCAGCCGTTCTGGAGTCACTGATGCTCGAAGTTTCTGGATGGAGGAATAGTTGAAGTTTTAAACAGTAAAGAGAAAGAAAATGCAGTAGAACCGACAACTTGCCAGATGTTGGGTTTGCTTTTTATTTGCATAAATGAGGAAACTCTACATATATACCGTAGGGTGAGGGAGGGAACAACATAAAAACTCTCTCTCTCTCTCTCTCTCTCTCTCTCTCTCTCTCTCTCTCTCATCTCTCTCTCTTTATATATATATATATATATATATATATATATATATATATATATATATATATATATATATATATATATATATGCATGATTTTTATTTTATATTCACAAACATTAATGTACAAATTTCCTTCATTATTAAGTTCACTCATCCTTGGAATAAACATTTAAAGGGAATGTACAGCTGATTAGCCATCCGTCACCAGGCCTAATTGCGCTTTCAAAACACGAGGAAATAATAATCTCCCTGGACATTTATTTTTTAGAATTCCTTTTAATATTCTAATAAAGGTTAATACGAATGTCATTTGAGTTATCACTAATGCCACTATCGCATCAAATGCGAATAAGATAGAAGATATAGAGAACTTTGAATTATTGCGTTTCTATGTATTTACAAAGTAAAGTTGGTCGGTATTTTCTCTCTTGCTTAAATATTTTCAAAGGAATGTCGGTATTTTCTCTCTCGGATAATATTTACAGAGGAAAGTTAGTCGGTATTTTCTCTCTTGCTTAAATATCTACAAAGTAAAATCAATCATTATCTTGTCTCTTGCTTAAATATTTACAAAGGAAAGTCGGTATTTTCTCTTTTGCTTAAACATTTACAAATCAAAATTAGTCTTTATTTTGTCTCTTGCTTAAATATTTACAAAGGAAAGTCAGTATTTTCTCTTTTGCTTATTTACAAAGGAAAATTATTTAGTATTCTCTCTCTTGCTTAAACATTTACTAAGGAAAATCAGTATTTTCTCTCTTGCTTAAATATTTACAAAGGAAAGTCGGTATTTTCTCTCTTGCTTAAACATTTACAAAGGAAAGTCAATCATTATTTTCCCTCTTGCCTAATTTTCTTCAAAGGAAGCATCCTTGAGAAGGGAAGCATCCTAGCTCGTAAGAATCCTACGTGCTGAAGGAAGTGTCCAGCTATTTCCTTGATGATATCCCCGGGTTTATGTGGTCTTACCATTAAGTCGATTGCCTGGCCGATGCCGTAAAAGCTACCTGTGTTAGTTCCAGCGGCACCTGGAAATTTTTATTCTTCAACCATTTCGTTTCCAATT
This sequence comes from Macrobrachium nipponense, assembly GCF_015104395.2. NCBI lineage: Eukaryota > Metazoa > Arthropoda > Malacostraca > Decapoda > Palaemonidae > Macrobrachium > Macrobrachium nipponense. The sequence goes on from NC_087204.1 coordinate 4,137,160, forward strand.
GCTTCGTTTCGTCTTGCTTTCTCTCTGATGGGGAATAGTAAGTGTCAGCATTTCAGTTAGCAGGAATAGCTTTCTTTTGCCTTGAAGTGCTGGGCTGCATCGCCATTTGAAAGCTTATGATAGTCTGGTTCAAATTCCGATGCTCTCGAATAGCCTGAAGAATGAATAGCGTCCATTCAGACCTACTAACTATTGCAAGGCCATGACACCCTCCTTTTTTAATATAACTAATGAACTAGACTTCTGATTAATGTGAAACCGAAACCACCAGAGTTTGAGACACCGACCTAATTAAGAAAAATGGATTCAAGCATCTACTCCTCATTATTGTCTTACTTTATATCGAGAAATGTCATCTCAATTTTGTGGGTATGGTGAGAACTGAAATTAAGACCTGGCAACTAGGCGCAGAATGACGTGTGTCGACCATGACGTGGGGCCCCGTGACGTTTACACCTGCCACGCCAACACCCCCCTTTCTGTATGGTTATCATTATATCAGTACAAGAAATTATATAAATATACCTTTGATAGAGACAACGTGTTTTTATTTTTCAGTACAGGTATGCAGTCAATGAAAAAATGTTAGGTCTGGCAAAGTTTAAATTGGTCATATCATTTTATTATTCCCTAATTTCAATAACGTCACGAAAGTAATTATAGATAGAGCTTAATCGTGCCATGTGTGATAAATATTTAATATGGCTGAGGATTGGATGGAGGTGAAAGGATAGTAATACTTTATTAACAATAAGTGTATTGCACATAGATAGTAGTATAGCAGCTAACATTTTAATGAATAAAGTTACAAGACTGAAGTAGAATATATATATATATATATATATATATATATATATATATATATATATATATATATATATATATATATATAAGAGAGAGAGAGAGAGAGAGAGAGAGAGAGAGAGAGAGAGAGAGAGAGAGAGAATCTGACAATGCATAATATTCAACTATACATGTCCGTGATGGTACACCATTAAACATGGCAACATGATCCACCTATTCAATCCACTCTTCAGTTTATTGTTGTCTTGTTCCCTCTTGTAGTATGTTAAGAGTCGCAACACAAAATCATTACAACAACCTTGTGGACAATGGTGAAGCATTCTCGACATGATTTAAAAATGTCAATAGTAGGAAGTAAGTAAGGTGTCAGTAGGAGCCCTTGTCATTGCCTGTATCTAGCAAACGTGTACCTTCCCTAGTACAATCACCTCTCTGACTGCCATCCGAGACTTTTATTTTTGTCTTTTTTTCGTAAGAATTACCTATTAATAAATAATAAACACAAGTGAGGCTAAAAATGAGTTTATTCATACATGATAACTAATCAGTATCTTTAGATTCCATCAAAGAGCAGTATAATTTTTACTGCAACTTATATTTGATAACATTCAGAAGGGGGGGGGCGGGTGGCAGGTGTAAACGTCACGGGGCACCACGTCATTGTCGACACACGTCATTCTGCGCCTAGTTGCCAGGTCTTAATTTCCGTTCTCACCATACCCCCACAAAATTGAGATGACATTTTTCTATATAAAGTAGGAAAATAAAGTGGAGTATGCTTAATCCATTTTTCTTAATTAGGTCGGTGTCTCAAACTCTGGTGGTTTCGGTTTCTCATTAATCAGAAGTCTAGATCATTAGTTATATTAAAAAAGGAGGGTGTCATGGGCCTTGCAATAGTTAGTCTGCTCGTTTGTTGACAAAGCTAGGAAAAACTGAAATAAAAAAATTCTCAGTCTCTCTCGAGAGTTCACACAGGCAGGATGTATGTGCCACCTCTCCTGAGGGATACTTTTGAAAAATGTATCCTTCAGGAGAGGTGGATAACATCCAGCATATGTGGACTCTCTCGAGAGACTGGGAGTTTCCAGCCCTATGACTGGCTTATCAACAGCCAATCAGGAGCGTCGTAAGGAACTGGCCTAGACATCAGATGCACGGTTGATGTGAATCTACTATAGTATTCGCAATAAGTACGGAAATCAGTCATAGAATAATTCCTGACTGCAAGTAATTATCTCTCCAACAGTCTTTATTCACTGTATATTAGTCGGGACCTTTGACCCCCAGCAAGCTATAATTCTACTTCGTCCTCTCACCTCTTCCATGTTCAACAGTCGTTTGAATGACCCGATGATTAATTACCGGCTTAGTTGCGTAATCCCATTATCCGCGCGTAATGAAATTTGATACTGATCACCCTCTCATCTGACAAGGCGTCAAGAAACACGGAACAATAGCGTCGTATCGTAAAAGTGAAACGAGGTTATTGTTCAGCCCTTTGTTATACTCTTCAATCGATAAATCGCGCGAACTGGTGCGTGTACTGGCTTTGTATTCTCGACTTTCACCTTTATTTCTCTCCTGCTCCTTTTCTTCTCACTTGCCTTCTTGTTGGAGGTTCTGTTACTAACCCACGTCATTCTCTAACCTTGCTACGACCTACTGTAGTGAACTATGCATGTATATTTATATATATATATATATATATATATATATATATATATATATATATATATATAGATATATATATATATATTTATATATACAGATATATATATATATATATATATATATATATATATATAATATATATATATATATATATAAAGACAATAATGATGAACTACACACAACAGTACCCTAAATTCTCGATTCACGCTCCTTGACCCAGACTCCAAAACTAATCAAAATTGGTTCCAGACTTGATCAAAGAAGAGCAATATTTGGTAAAGAATAATACTCTTCCATCCCGTGAAGTTTTAAGATATTTCTAATAAACAGAAATTAAGAGAGCAACTTAATTTTCTGCTCCAGTTCGTCTCTCGACTCTTCTAATAATTCACTGGTCATGTCATTTATTACCGAAGAGATGAAAACTATTCAGTGACTTTAAACCTTTATACACAAACCATTGACCGTTCTTGGGAGAGAGTAACCGAATCAAATGAACAGAATTGAATCCAGTCTCTTTGGTAATATCAGATTTGAAAAAGTTAAGATCTTTGTCTGACAAATTCGTCCAGGGAACTTGAGAGAGAGAGAGAGAGAGAGAGAGAGAGAGAGAGAGAGAGAGAGAGGCACAGAATTGTTCCTATTTTATGTAATTTTTAATAGGGAAGCCACCTTGATGTGTTAGGGGGTTGCTATATAGCTGAGGGAATTAGGCTGGGGGTTCTTCTAAAAGAACCATTAGCCAACAATAAAGAAGCTCCTTATAGTAGGCAGAATGAGGTCTGAGGAGAGAGATTTAGGTGTCACGAGCTCAGCTCAGCCAAATGTTTTCTGGAACCAACTCTCAAACGTACACACCAAACCCACATGCGAACACACAGAGAGAGAGAGAGAGAGAGAGAGAGAGAGAGAGAGAGAGAGAGAGGGGATTATTCTTCTGACACATTGCAGAACCTATAATCGTGGAATTGAAATGATAATTTTAGTTACTTCATCGCCATACAAGACTCCATCATCAGGACAAATGAACAAATAATCAAATCTTTACATGTTTGGCATTGCAGATCGTCTTCTTATTAAAAAAATCCTTTTTATATAACTATTAACAGTAGAAGTATCCAGTAGGCTGAGAAAAATATGAGGAGAACAGGAAAGGGTGCGCGCGCGCGCACGCGCGCGTGTGTGTGAGAGAGAGAGGAGAGAAAGAGAGAGAGAGAGAAAGGTGTGTGGAATATTGGTTCAAATTCGCGTCCTGCATCGATATATATATATATATATATATATATATATATATATATATATATATATATATATATATATATATATATATATATATATATATATATATATATATATATATATATATATATATATATAAAAGGCAAACATCGTAAATTACTAACCTCGCCACAAATAAAAAGAAAAGCAATAACCCGAAAGCCGATCTGAAGTTGTATAAATGGGAATGTGTGTGTTTTATTTTTTATTTTACACATATATTGGGGGAGACCGAAAATATGCAGAAACCGTTTGGGAAGAAATATGGCTTGATATTTTTCTGAATTAGATTGAGATTTTCGTTGTTCTACAATCTTACATCGTTCTCATGGGGCATTTATGGGGTAAACTAAGGTTATTTTGAAAAAAAAAATGAAATACAGAATTTTAAAAATTAAAGAAATAAAAAAAATACGTGCATATCTAAACCCAAGGTCCCCCCCCCCAAAAAAAAAATAATATTCTCATTTTAAACAGATTAAACTTAAGAAATTTATCAAGGGACTACAAAGAAGAATTTATAGAACATAGAATTCTACATTTAAACTAAAATTCTGCGTGAACGTTGCTTCAGCGTTATAAAGTGAATTGAGAGAAAGAAAAGTTTACAGAATACCACAAATAAAAGAATGGCTTAGTGCCCTAAAGGAAAAATGGAGAGGATTAAGTTATTGGGGACGAGGGGCGATTTGCCCTTATGGTTTTATCGTCTTTGGTTTTAGGCCAAAGGTTGAAAATATATTGAACGAGAGGACCAAATCGAAAAAATAAATACCGTCTCGGCAAAGGATGATTTTAAGTGTTAGTGTTCAAACATTTTTTTTAATGATAGTTTTAAGAATATATATGCCAATTTATTTATTTATTTATTATTATTATTATTATTATTATTATTATTATTATTATTATTATTATTATTATTATTATTATTATTATTATAGAACACAATATTTGTATTCTATTATCTGCTTCTCAGAAGGTCATAGCAGGGACTATTGTAAGCTAAAAAAAATGTGTATATAACAAACGGTAAACAGAAACACAAATTTCATTTCCTATTATTATTATCATCATCATCATTATTACTTTTTGTTTTTGCTTTATTTTAATTTTTCTTGATTTTTCTTTTTCTCGCGAACAATTCCTCCCACCTTTCAAGGAACGGTCTTACGTATGACATTGAATTCCATACACAAATGTACAGAACAGAACAAACGGTATAAGGCCCATCATTGTTAGGTAGAAAATCAGCGACTTGACTCAGCTAATTAGATTTCGCACAACGTCTTCGCCCATTGTGACGAGAATAAAGGAATAAAGGTTCGTTCCCTTTGAGCTAAAATAAGGGTTCGTTACGTGGGTCGAGTCTCTAAACGGAGATCATTAGCAGGAAACTTATCTCACGGCTTTGTTTCGGAATCGGCTCCTCTCTGTGTTAGGTGGATTCTTGGATGCGTGAATAAACGAATATCGCATTTTTAAATGTCTTAGCTTGACTCTCCATTCAAGATAGGAGAAATAGGGGTGTCGTTCAAGATGATGACATCAATTATAATTGGAACACTTGCATTCACATCGCGTTGAAGTCATAATTGTTAACAATAGATTTGTGATTTCTACATAAAGCTTCACAACACTTCACAATTGTTTTTCACCTTAACCTTACTTTAAAAAAACAAAAAACATACTAGATCCTCTATTTACTCATTGTTTCATCACCTCTCTCTCTCTCGTAGCTTTTTAGCTTTTTATCACGAGCTACTGAATATATCACGCTAATGATCAGAGTCTCAGACATAATCGAGTTCCCGTCAGTTCTCGTCACCTTCAGGGGGTCCTCTTATGCAAACGACTCGCGCTCCTCCATAGATGCCAAGGATGTCGAAGATTAGGTTATCAGTCTGGATATCAGTTCATCTGGCGTCTATAGTAGTAGATTCACATCACCCGTGCATCTGATGTCTAGGCCAGTCCCTTACAACGCTCCTGATTGGCTGTTGATAGGCCAATCACAGGACTGGAAACTCTCAGTCTCTCTCGAGAGTTCACATAGGATGTATATTCCACCTCTCCTGAGGGATACATCTTTCAAAAGTATCCCTCAGGAGAGGTGGAACAAATATTCTGCCTATGTGAACTCTCTCGAGAGACTGAGTTTCCAGCCCTGTCAGGAGCGTCGTAAGGGACTGGCCTAGACATCAGATGCAAGGGTGATGTGAATCCTCTATAGCAATAATATCATACCAATACATTTATTCATTCATACCTACACATTTCTCCGTAGAGATTCGACGAAGGCAAGAGACCATAAAACAAGCCAGGATAACACTGGAATATATAATCCAGCTCCATTAAGGTAAAAGGTAGAAAACAAAGCATTGCTGTTCCTATCCGACGAGTTCATTGCCTTTAGACAAGGTTTTTCCTACCAGGAAAAGTCTTCCGGGATTAACTAAGCGTCGGTGTCAAGCGGTGCATTTTATCTTCTCTCGTCTGTAGTAGTCTGAGAGTTACCACTTTGGAGTAGTACACTTTGTTATGTATTTTTGTCCTTTTTTGTCTCTTACGTCACGCGCTATCTAACATCCGATTTGGTTTTGGCTTGTGATGTTCGCATTTCAGTTTTAAAAGGCGAACGTTATAACTTGTCGAAATACAAAGTTCATTCTCGTATTATGGGAAATTCTAAAAATAAAAAAAATTAAATTAACAGACTCACGAAAACGAACGTTAATTAGCACTTTGTAATCGGTAAGCCCCCTTCCTTATAAAATACCATTATAAGACAATATTTATATTATTAACTAGTCAAAATATTAATGATAAACTATGAAAGTTCATTTGCCTGTATCGAAGTGGTAATCAGTGGAAAATCTTTCCACGGCAAGTTGCAATAATACCAGCACATTTTACAAAGCTTAAAGCATTTAATTTCTCTTCACCAACCCCCGACTCCCCCCTTTTTTCGAGTGATCACGTATGCTACAACGACACTAATAACCTATGTGCCTTCCCAAGGGATGTATTTATTAAACTGAATAACCTCCAGTACCTTTCATCTTCGATTAATTGAATCAAGTCACTTTCCACGATTGCAAGAGGCTGAGGATATTGGCGATGGCGTACGTCCACCACCACCTTCTCCTCCTCCTCCTCCTCCTCCTCCTCCTCCTCATTCATTAGCCTCGACGGAGTCTGCATCTCGTAAAGCCACCGGAATGTTAAGCTCTTTCGCGTAATGAGGGGAAAAGTGGGAGGGAAGTCTTCCTTCATTTGGTGAAAGCGCGCGAAATCATCATTCATGAAATTCTTGGCGCCAAAATGCTGAGTTTATATTGGGTTAATTTGACTTTCGCTTTTAACCACTGTAGTGTCAGTAGATATTATCAAACACAATAAAGGTAATTGTGAGGCATACACGCTGTTAGACACACAGATTTGTTTCACATGCAGGTTTTTTTCTTATGAATCGCGTGGAATTGGAATCTCTCTCTCTCTCTCTCTCTCTCTCTCTCTCTCTCTCTCTCTCTCTCTCTCTCTCTCTCTCTCTCTCTCTCTCTCTCTCTCTCTCTCTCATCATATATATATATATATATATATATATATATATATATATATATATATATGTATGTATATATATATATATATATATATATATACAGATATATATATATATATATATATATATATACTTGATAATTAAAGAATTAATTTCTCTCTCTCTCTCTCTCTCTTCTCTCTCTCTCTCTCTCTCTCTCTCTCTCTCTCTCAAAGAGCGCGCCCCACGCGCACACACATATACATATGTATAGTATGTATATATGTATGTATGTACACAACTGTATATTATTATACATATGCACATTATACATATATATATTATTATTACATTTTATACATACACAAGGGGCAAGTTTTTTCCCAAATGAACTTGAGACGAGAGAGAGGACGAGACAGAGAGATGGAGAGAGATGAGAGAGAGGATAGAGAATATGTCCACACCTAGTCGTTTTAAGGGAAAGAGACTATATTGATGGAAAGAAGAATAACAATCAAAACCACATTTATTCTGGCAAGTTTTTCATTGCGTCAACCCATCACTTTTTTTTATCTCTGCCAACGTGGAATCAAAGGAATTTATTTCTGGCGAATAGAAATTCATTTCTGGATATAATGTGTGGTTCGTATCCCACAATAAACCGTAGGTCCCATTGCTAATTCACCTATGAGCAAAGAAAAGACACATGGCTCAAGAAAAAAAAAATTGTACTTTTGTAATTTCGTTAGTCTTGCTCAACAAAGTCAGTACTATAATTTCTTTGAGCCTCCATGCATGTTTTATTCCTATAAAAATGAAGCCATGTAAATTTAACAGTTGTAATTATTATTCAAAAATAACTGATTAAGAATTCTTCTGTACGTAATTAGTGTTCCTAACAGCAACTAAACCTTTTATTTCAGACTTTGTTTGAAATTTTGAAATTTAGGCTTAAGTTAAAAACATTTTATTTTAGAACTTTGTTTCAAATTATAATGCTCGAGTTTAAATGATTCAGATGCAGAGCGAAATCTCTCTTCTAAGGAGTTTAGAATACTAATATAATATTTGCATAATAAAATACTCTGGGCCATGCGCTTCATTTATTATTCACGGATATAATGCCAAATTCAGACGACAAAGATTAATGCAACAGAATCATCTTTTGTGTCCCTGTTTTTTGTTCAGCTTTGGATCAACATTTTCGTAGAAACTGCAACCTTACTAATTAGGTTGTGTAATGCGCTTGACGTTTTTCATTAATGTGCCTTACGAGAGTTGACTAACCCTACCCTATCAATCTTTCGGTGTTCCTAAAATTTTTGAGATAAATTAATTTTAGAAAACTGAACATAAATGAGCTCATGCTTTTTCAACCTGACGACAGCTAATATGATCACTATTATACTCTCTTCTCATCCTCAAAGAACTTATCTTTTTTTTTATTTGTCTGTCCGTCCATTTTACTTCTCAGTAGAATCACTTGAAATGTAAGTAGCTATACATTAAGCGCTATACACTAACGAATTTTTCTTCTTAGTACTCGACGTGATCTAATTTTTATCTTCGTTTCCTCTTGTTACCGCAGGTTTGTATCCAAGAAATGGTTTTATCTTGTTAATTCTGAGAGTAAACAAGAGATATCTTAAGATATACATAGTAATGACTGCCTCGTCCGTTGGAGGAGAGCGTACCTACTGCAGCGATGACCTGCTATAAGGCAATACAGTGTAGTGGCAGAAAAATCCAGTGATTTATTTTATAATCTAAAATTCCACGAATCATTTCCGAAACAGGTCCCCGCCCCGCCCCCGCCTCCCCACCCCCCTTATAGATATAGCGGTCCTCGTCCATTTTCACATGCATTTATTCAATTATTCATTAAGGATTTGTCATGATAGCAGGTTTGCTGAGGGATGATGTACAATGAATATGCAGAATTATTTATGAGGAGGGAAGGGAAGGGAAGAACTAAATCATGTCAGATTCGTTTTGTTTTCCTCCCAAAGTTAGAGTTTTGATTGTTTCGTAATCGTCATACCAACCTGTTCAAAATTTCTAATTATATCCTATGAAGTTTTTTTTTTTATATATAAATCTTATACATACTCGTCTCAGGAGGAAATATGTCCGATGATCATCATAAAACATCAACTAGATAAGAATAATAAAACAATGCTTAAATATATGCAAGAAAAGGTCACAAAATATCTGCTATATGAATCACAACGGTTAAAAGACTTTCTGTTACATGCCAGAAAGATATGTATACATGAATATTCAGTAACGTACCATTTAGCAATGCAGCTACATAACTTTACAAAACCTACATTAAAAATGATTGATTTCGTTTTATTAATTGACGTCATGAAAGCACGCGGTTATGAAACGAATCAGTTTTCGAAAGCAATGCCAATTTCTCTCCGTGTACGGAAGTTTCGTTCAGCCGAGAGTCTGATATGAAAAATCAGGTCTTAAGTTTCGGTTTATTAATCATAACGATCCTGTTTATTTATCTTTTTTTGTCGTGAAAGTTGGGAACTTACAAAAGCATTACAATCTAACCGGGGCATATTTGGGCACGTTGTCCCTTAAGGTGGATAGTCATTATAAGAGCAAACGTAATAATTTTCGCTAATATATATACTACACGCGTATTTTGGGAGTAAGTCAGGCCAAAAAGTAAAGTGACTTGGCATTAATGAGGGTATTTATCGTTTAATATACGAAAGCACTAAATGGTCATGTATATATATATATATATATATATATATATATATATAGATATATATATATATATATATATATATATATATATATATATATATATATATATTATATAACTTGAGCGGAACTTAGCCACGTGCTCTGTAGCTGTAATATTTTGTTAAATGCAACTAAGCTTCGTATCCTGAGCGGAGTTGCATTCTTGCTGGAACATCCATTGTCCAGATTGCCAAAAAATCTGTGAACGTCATAGATGCTTCTGCCTCTCCCATTGTTCTGGCTTATTTACTGCTGTCATGTCCTTGGAAGATCAAAGCAAATACGTTGGTATATTTCGGATGTCTTATCGCTGTGGAAATGGCTGATTTTGTTGTCATTTCATCGTCTGCAGATTATATACTGGATATTATTGTTCTCTGCATTGAATCCTATGTGATATGTAGTAGATTTTGCTACAATTGACATTAATGATAGAGAACATATTAAATCATTGTCAAATATCTTTCGTTAGTGAATATAGCAGCTGCAATGTGAAATACACTTACATATACACACATAAACAAACACACATACACATACATACGCAAGAGCGCACACACACATATATGTATACGTGCGTATATAATGTGTGTGGGTGCGTGCGTGTGTCTTTAACATTGCTATAACACCTGTTTTAAAGTTACAGCAACAATGAAACTCTACCATATATATATATATATATATATATATATATATATATATATATATATATATATATATATATATATATATATATGTATATATATATATATATATATATATATATATATATATATATATATATATATATATATATATATATGTGTGTGTGTATGTGTGTGTGTGTGTGTGGAAATGCGTTTTCCCAAGAGAGAGAGAGAGAGAGAGAGAGAGAGAGAGAGAGAGAGAGAGAGCAAAAATGGGTGCATTCGAAAGGCATCCATTGCAACAATTTTCATAACATGCAGTCCACTCAGGCTGTACGATACTATTCGTTTCATGTTCTGAATAACAGCACTACATCAAGGATGAGATGAGAGGATCTGTTCTCCATCTTTTCAGAGTAAATTACAACAGGTAGCTCCCGATAAGATTGCTTGTAACAGACGAGTAGGTAGTTGACGGAAATGTTTTGAAACGCATCAAACAGCAGATTCATAGATGGATATATATATATATATATATATATATATATATATATATATATATATATATATATATATATATATATACATATATATATATATACATATCCATATACATATACATATACATATATGTATATATATATATATATATATATATATATATATATATATATATATATATATATATCTATATATATACATGTGTATATATATATAGTAAAATGCACAGAAGGAACAAGTGCTTGGGAACATCCTCAAACCCACGATAGAAAGGTGAGTGAAAAAACTGGAGGCTTGGAAGAAGTACTTTCGCAGTATTTTCTACATTTTCAAGTTCACACTGAATATAAATAGAAGTTGACAGAACTTTATAAGCAAAAAAAAACAGAAAAGGGGGGGGGAGGGGCTTACAGTTTGTTGATCTGGTGCGTGTTCATAAAAGAAACATGTGACCCTCATCTGAATACATAGTAATTCATCATTGCCCAGAGATCATTGTTTCTCGATATGATTACTCAGGTGTCCTCAAACCCCGGTATTTATGGTTTTTTTTATCTGCTCTGCCTTCCTTCTTCGCGTTTACCGTACTTGTGCAATTTAATTTTGTAGAAAGAAAGTATTATTATTATTATTATTATTATTATTATTATTATTATTATTATTATTATTATTATTATTATTATTATTACTAAGCAATTGAAAACTAAAATATCATAAAATAACCCGGTGAATTAAAGGCAGGTAGAAAGTGTTTTATAATTAATACCTTGAAAGATAGTTACTTGAAATTTAAATTTATTTAATAATATATGATGCCTTTTTAAATATTATTCGTACAAACAAAAAAGAGCAAAAGTGAATAGACAAGATAAGTACTTGGAAGTTTAGAGAAGAAAATATTTTTCCAAAATAAATTTCACGAAATGATCTTTAGAAAATGAAGGATAAAATTCTCAACTAAAAATAGCGAATATCCCGTAAATTTTTCCGTTCCCTTCCTCAGTTTAGAAAACAAGTTAGGATAGAAAAATTTGCAACTGCAGTGGATGTAAAAAAAAATAAAGCCCTTTTTTTTTTATTTCAAAAGTAAATATTTAGGCGACATCTGGAAAAAAAAAGCCGAACAGATAAATGTGCAACTTCTAGGACAGGAAAGAAAGTTTGGTGTATAAAAAAAATAACAAAATAAAAAAAAGGCCTGGAAAAAAGAAAAAAAGAAACTCTCTTTTCGAAGGAAAAAATAGACACTCTTATCACAGGAACGAAGCCAACGAAAATATAAAGGATACGCTTGAATTTGATTTGAATAAATTGACATCAGAAGTATGTACTGCAGAGTGCACGATTTATAAATATTACTGCATCAATAAGATGAAGGAAGCGATTATATATCTGCTACTTTCTCACTTCAACTTCCTGTGATTTATGATGGTCTCTCTTCCATTCGGTGACCACAGTAATTGCGACGCTACTTCAATTAATCTTGGTCAGAAAATCAGTCAATCCTTTTATGACAATAGAAACATTCAAAATGCTGAAAGGCATAACAAAAGTAGACAGTAACCTATTTACGTTAAACGGAAACCAGCCATGAAATAATGGATGGAAACTAGAGGTGAAGAGATACAACACATCCCATTGTGGGAACTTCTTTACATACAAGATATGTGACACGTGAAATAAACTGCCACCAGAAGTTGTAAACAGCAACAGTGTGGAAGCTTAAAAAAATGCTAGACAAAATCATTAGGACACTGAATGAACAGTAAACCTAGAGATGATGAGTGCACAATGTCTCCTCGGATGGACTAACAAATCTTTTAGACATTCTGATCCTTGTAACTCCGTGTACCACACAAACTCTCTCTCTCTCTCTCTCTCTCTCTCTCTCTCTCTACACATACCTCTCACATGCAAATTTACTTGTTTTCTATATATATTACGTGAGGTTTCTCTCCCCTATTGAAAATATAATAGTACTCCAAGGCTCCAATATATTTTGAACCTCAAAATGAAAAAGGAAATGGGGACCGTGGCGGGACTGCTAAATTATTAACACAAAAGAGGGACGGACTCCAAACTGTAGGTCAATTGTTAGATGGTGCTTCGTGGGGCGGAGGGGGGGGGGAAGGGGGGGGGGATCGGATGATCGTGTTCAAAACCAAGATACCGATCAAGAACTGAAAAGTATATTAAATTAGTCAAACGAATAAATAATTTAATAATATTATATATAGTATATATATATATATATATATATATATATATATATATATATATATATATGTGTGTGTGTGTGTGTGTGTGTGTGTGTGTGTGTGTTCGCGTATATGTATATATATATATATATATATATATATATATATATATATATATATATATATATATATATATCTGTGTGTGGTTTTGTATGTGAACAATGCAAACATTAAGACATTTAAACGAACGTGCACACATTCTCGCGCATGTTTATATAAATAACTTTGGAGAGGAGAGAGAGAGAGAGAGAGGAGAGAGAGGAGAGAGAGACGAACTTTACAACTAGCCATGAGGGGTCCCAGATGCCCCAGTTATACCGGTGTCAGAACTAGAATATGAGATTGTAGGGAAAGACACGAACTCCCATTTTTCGTAACTGAAAACAATCATAACCTACTCGACTTTATGGCATCACTATTCCCAATAAAGCAAGAATATTCCGAGAGAGTGACCCTAAAAGGAGACTGCAAATCAGACGCATTCCCCCCCCCCCATAAAAACTAATATGTATCGATACATCTACATTGAAATAATCCAAATTCAGAGAAGATATATTTATTACAGTTTTTATTAAGGAAGGAAATAACTATAAAAGACATTTGGATTCTTTAACAAAAATGTCTTATAAGCTGTGTGAGCATCAGTAGGTAGGAAATGATAGCTATTAATTTCATTTCATCATTAAAAAAATGTTTTTTATAAAAGCGGCTGCTTGCAGAACTGAACAACTACAATAAAAACACACACAAAAGTACATCAACAATAAACTTAAAGTCATATAAATAATAAATCATGAAAATAAGTTATTTCGTCCAATACAAAGAAAAGCGTTAACAAGCTTGCTGACATATAAGCAATGTTGCAAGGAAGAGAGAGAGAGAGAGTAGAGAGAGATAGAGAGAGAGAGAGAGAGAGAGAGAAGAGAGAGACCTTGATATAAAGGAGCATTAATTCGTTTCCTTTTGTGAGAAATGTAGTTGAACCTTTTTTTTTTGTTTAAACAGACATGCAATATACCAAACTCCAACCTAATTTTTATTGCAACTGGGCCAAAAGTGCTATTTAATCCTCTGAATATATCCAATTCTTAAACCTATATGAACGTTTTAAGTAAAGGTGAGATGATCTAGAATTAAAACCAGTCTGTGGAATTCACAAATTAGTAGTGACATAGGCTTATACCTTTCATGTCCTGAAGTCTGTGGGATTCACTAAAGGGATTCACTAAATAGTAGTGACGTTATGTATAACGATGTTAAGGTAACGTGGATGGGGCGCCTTAACCGGTGCGCGTTCAGGAATTCAATTTACCCGGCAGTTACCGAGGGAGAAATTAGGTTTCTGGGAGCTATTACCATCACCTGTCGTTGCTCTAGATGCTGTTGGCTGTTGCCGAGCGAACGAAGTCGTTAGGCTCGTCCCGGTAGTTATGTGCGATGTGGGTATCGTCACCTAAATAGAATGCCAAGAGTATATCTCATGCAAAAATACCACCGGAGGTAACCTCCGATATTTTTTTACAAGATTCGAAATGAGTCGAGATATACTAGATTAGACAAATGGATCATAAGAGAGACTGCAGAAATTCTAATAGATCGTCCATTATCGGTTCTTCAAAAGAAAAAAAGTCGGTTCTTCAAAAAAACAAAAGCAACAAAAACAAATAATCTGTAGTAATTTTCATATGCGAAAGATGATTTTAATTCATTATGAATGCACAAGGAAAAAAAAGAGAAAATACGTTTTTGAGTTAAACGCCACTATAGTGTACATGATAATGTACTTTTCCAAAATACAAAAACTTGAAAGCAGAGAGATTTTGACCATTTGCACAAAGGTCCCCTTCAGTCACAATTATATATAAAACAAAGACTTTCGAGCACTTGAACGGTGTTCCTCATCAGTGTGACGTATTATTATTATTATTATTATTATTATTATTATTATATCCCCAGTCACGGTATAGTGATGCACCACAGATAATAAGTTTTGCCTTAAATTACCTTAACCTTCCACGCAAAGGATTAAAAATTCATGATGAAAGTTCGACTTTCATTTGAAATTCAGAATAACTTTAGTCTTGCTTACAAACAAATACCTTTAAAAAAATGATGTGACACTTGTTTGACATCACTGTCCAGAGAAAAATGCACCAACACTATTTTTGGCATCGCTTTCTGTCAGGCGTTATTCCTGCTCTGTCTAAGTCTTGTATACGAGGGGAACTGGACAATCCTAATTATGTTACACAGAAAACAATATTTGTTTCTTACCTGTTAGCCAATATTTATGGATAGGATAAGGGCATCCGCTAGAATAACTGATTTTGATTTCAACATTTATTGCATTTTACGAGTGAAAAATATGCAGTTTTATTTCAACATTTATGTACGTGCGCAACCTATGCATAGATACATACATTGTATACAAATACGCGCGCGCGCACACACACACACACGCATTTATATATATATATATATAATATATATATATATATATATATATATATATATATATATATATATATATATACATACATATTATATATATATATATATATATATATATATATATATATATATATATATATATATGTATATATGTATATATGTATATATATATATATATATATATATATATATATATATATATATATATATATATATATATATATATATATATATATATATATATGACTGGTAAAAGTGTTCTGTAACAACAGAATTCCATCTAATAAAAGGAGCCCATAAAAACACCAAAATGTAGAGAGAAAAGTACTATATTTCAGAGACTGCTGTCTCTCTCTTCAGGTATATACCTGAAGAGAGAGACAGCAGTCTCTGAAATATAGTACTTTTCTCTCTACATTTTGGTGTTTTTATGGGCTCCTTTTATTAGTTAATTATATCGATATAAGAATATATATATATATATATATATATATATATATTATATTATGATATATATATAAGTATATTTATATATATATTGTACATCAACTGGTTATTGCAAATCAACTAAGCAGAAGCACATAATCGCAAACTTAAACGTATATTATTTTGTGTGTGTGTGTGTGTGTGTGTGTGAGAGAGAGAGAGAGAGAGAGAGAGAGAGAGAGAGAGAGAGAGATTCCTTGCTAATGAAGAATTAGCTTTTCTCTCTCTCTCTCTCTCTCTCTCTCTCTCTCTCTCTCTCTCTCTCTCTCTCTCTCTTCAAGAATTGAGAAACCAATTCGCGTTAGTTGGTTATAATCCTGCAAAAGAGCATAGTATTATAACATAAATCATAAATCAGCACGTATTTGCTAAACGCAGCAAAGGAAACAATAGGGTTGCGTGTGTGTTTGGCGCGTTGTGGGGGTGTTGGAGGGGAAGCTGTAACACTGTCTTATCTATCCCCTTCCGGCGCCTTGCATGTCACGCGAGGCATTTCCAATAATTGTTCCGTCATACACACCTGCTGAGGTATGCAAGACATGTCATTTAAGGATGCTGATATAATTACGACCCTAGGATAGATTGACTCTTTGTGTTAGAATATGTATTATAATGAATTCCATTAATTCTGAAGAACTTTCATAACTCCGAGATGGAGCCAGAGTCTTTTCATTTGATAATTTCCACAATAGATGGTTATACAGTGGAATAAAACAATCAGCAAGGCTTAACAAATCTATTTTCAGCGCTTTAAATATACACAAAAGCCATTACCACCAGATCAGAATAAATATGTATTGCCACCACCACTGGATAATGAACTCAACCAAATAAGCCGTAACAACTCTGACGTAAGTTTTTCCAAGGATGAAAAAACAGAATTGAAACCAAAGTAAATGCACCGTTACCAAGAGATGGCGTTAGAAGTTAAGTAATTTCACTATTAGCAATAGATGGCGTTAGGAGTCTGTGATTTACATAAACCTTTAAAGTAAAAGAAATTGGTTGATTGTAGGTAAAAGCTTAACTGTCGTCCTGGATTTATATGGTTTCAAGGGTTCGCGCCCGGGAGCCGACAATTCTCTTATCGCCTAAAAAAATTCCGCTTCGGTTAAGCATATATGAAAAGATATTAATTTCGAGGTAGAGCGAATTAGATATTAAAGGACATTTGTAGCTCGAAGTATGTATATGAATCACGGTGATATATATATATATATATATATATATATATAAAATATATATATATATAATATATATATATATATATATATATATAGT
This sequence comes from Macrobrachium nipponense, assembly GCF_015104395.2. Lineage (NCBI taxonomy): Eukaryota > Metazoa > Arthropoda > Malacostraca > Decapoda > Palaemonidae > Macrobrachium > Macrobrachium nipponense. The sequence continues at coordinate 4,154,823 of NC_087204.1, forward strand.
TTTTCTCTTTCTTCTTTCCTCTCTCTCTCTCGCTCCATCTCTCTCCTCTCCTCCTCTCTCTCTCTCTCCCTGTTAATATTTTATTTAAAGCTAAATTTACTCATACGTGATACATTGACTTTCTTGAGAGAGAGAGAGAGAGAGGAGAGAGAGAGAGAGAGAGAGAGAGTCCATGAATAAGAAATCATCTCAACTCTGGAACGCATACAAAAGTTTGGTGTTAGCGAATGTACTCGTTTGCAGAGCTAGTGATGATTTGGCGACACAGCTGCGTGTAATATTTACAAGAAGATGTGAATTCAAGTAATAAAGCAATAAAGATTTAGTATTTGTTAAACGGCCCGAGTTATGACACTTGTAACCTTGGAGAACTAAAATCTAATGACATATTAGACAAGTTTTTGCTACTTGAAAATATATTGAAAAGTTTCTAAACTAAAAGCAAGGGAAGCTTTATACTTATGCGAGAATTAACTTGATATTTGCCTATTTCGTTATAATTTTTACCTCCCTGATTTTAAAATACTTTTGTCCCGAATCTTTATTTAATTATTCTTCGTGCAATTTTTCTGCCTTTCTTAATAGCATTCAATTAGTAAGGTTTTTCCTCCCTTTCGAACCGCCATCTCTCTCTCTCTCTCTCTCTCCAAGTCTTTGATTACCTTTCGAACATGACTAGTTTTTTAAAAGTTTCGAATCGCTTCCAATGTTCGGTTCCCCGAAATTTCATAGACGTTTTACCCAGTCAGTGATAGAATACCTGTTAATTTTTCTACACAGTTACCTTTACATCTCGCTGGCTATTAATTAGTTTCCATTTTTACTGACGGGTTCAGCTTTCATAGTCTATGAAGAGATAAAAAAAGAAGCCTGGTCTGTGTTATAATGAAGCATATTCAAAGTACGGTTACGGTTTTATGTAAGCCTTTTTGTAATTGATTTCTGTTTTAGTTTTCTGGAAAAAAAATTGTTTTGCCGGCTTTGCCTGTCCGTCCTCACTTTTTTCTGTCCGCCCTCAGATCTTACAAAACTACTGAGGCTAGAGGGCTGCAAATTGGTATGCTGATCATCCACCCTTCAATCATCAAACAACAAATTGCAGCCCTCTAGCCTCGGTAATAGTGATTTTTTTTAAAGATTGACTGTAGCCATAATCGTACGTCTAGCAACGATATAAGCCAGGACACCACTGAAAGATAGATTTATTTTTCGAGGCCTGGAAAACTCGATTGCGCCGAAGAAACTTATGCGTATTTTTCTCTTGTTTATTTTAGTTAACTGGTCGATTTCATCAAACTGCTCTTTGCTATTACCCGAGATTAAGAGATATTTATCGAAATGACTTGAATGGATTCCCCAGCTTAGAGTAGCGTGGCTTAACTCTGTTTTCTAGTAACTAAGTACAATTAACACTGATATTACTACTTTCTCCTAACGTAAAAGCATCGGTGTAAAGTATTTTATTCATAGGAAATAATGATCACTTTATATTCTGACCTAGGTCTTATTATATTAATATACTTTGGCGCTGGGAAATATTATGGTAGAAACCAGCCTGGTGTTTGTGTTCGCATTCAAATCTGACCCAATTCCTTTTGGAAGGGCGGAAAATGGAGAGTATTAAGATTAAGTAATTACGTCAACACTTACAGAAAATGTTGTTAAATTTACGAATATAGCACGTACAAGCTTTATGTAAACAAATATTTTTTTCCTCGTGCATCTCAAAAAGACAAGAGAGAGGCACCGACCTTGAGCGAGAGAACGATGCTCTAACCGTGAGAATGGTGCGGATACAGTCGCTGGAGGCTACGATTATTGTTCGGATGGGAAAGGATGAAGAGGCATTTCTGCCTCTCGAGGGATAAAGGTTATTATACGAGTAGGGAAAAACTAAAAACAGGAGTAAGTTTGAAAGCTTCGAAGCGGGTGAGACGCCATTGTGAGAGGTGTAAGCGAAAGTGCAAGTCAGGATACAACTGATTTATTATTATTATTATTATTATTATTATTATTATTATTATTATTATTATTATTATTATTATTATTATTATTATTGCTATTATTATTATTATGAATCTGGCCTTGCCAGCACGGTTTCTTGTTCATCTCTAGAACAACCCGTAGGTCATTTTTGGACATGCAGTTGAGATTAATGATATAAACGTGATTAATTTTTTTTTGAGACTTATGGATGTGCCACTGAAAATGGTATGGGTGCGGTTACAAACCTCTTTGAGAAATAAGGCACCAGTCAGTAGTAGAGGAAGTGGAACAGTAATAAGTCCTGAAGAGTACGAATATTTATCGTATGAGAAAAAGAGAGCACCAATGATAAAACCCTACGGAATTATCAGGCAGTTTTTCATTTATTCGGTATGCCCAGAGTAAATGTAATGCGGCAAGGAAACCCCGTAGTTTTATATAATTTGTAATCTTCTCAGACACGAAGATAGCTATTCAGTCGTATTTCACATACGAATATATGCTATATATAGACGAGATCGTGCATATACACAAAAGCGTTGCCTACACACGCATGGCGCTATATCCATTCCAACTTGCATTCATTAGGCAGAGCCGGCCCTTTACCGGGAAGCCATGCAAACGCATGGCTTCAATGGAGGCCACGAAGGGTGTCCCTGTGATATTGCTTAATCAATCCTGTCTTTCTATTCACGGAATCCCAAAGCAGCATCTACTATTGAAGTGACGCGGATCAGCGTCTGTAAACTTCGAGTTCTGAGCGCAGTCATTCAGGTTTAATTCTGTTGCACATTTTCGATTTACGAGGCGAAAGTAATCGTCTCAATGAAAAAAAAAGGATTTAGAATGCTATACATAAGGGAGAACGTGAGCTCTCTCTCTCTCTCTCTCTCCTCTCTCTCTCTCTCTCTCTCTCTCTCTCTCTCTCTCTCTTTGAGTTCGAATCATGTACAGAAACGTTCATAGAAAATGAACCTCATTAAGTACTGCATTTTATTAAACATGAATATCCCTTTATATTATTTTATTACGATAACAATTTCCGTAATATAAATCTAGCTTTATTCCTCATTAGTTTAACTTTGCAATTTTGCTGAACGTCTCTCGAACATGACTTAGATAAAGGTCATACGAAACAGAAGGGATATCAATGAAATCATTCAAACTTTACACGAAAAAAAAAAAATTAGTATTATTATTTTGTAATGGGTTTTGAAGGGATGCTATCTGCTTTTAGTCACGACAGTAACCTTGCCTCATATCGTCCATTGCGAAGATGGTCTAAATGCACATGAATAATCAGTTTCTTACGATTTCAAACGCATAAGACTAACAAGCAATCAGAAAATTGATTATTCTGATTAAAAGACTTGTCGGCCTGTTGAACAGGAACAGATGAAAACCGGAAACGTTAGTAATATAATAGGATATATAATTATCAATAGTACCTATTCACAAATATGCTCCTAGTCTCAATGACAGAAGTTCCGAGCCAACGAATTCTCTCTCTCGATCAAATCACCGGATAAAAATAGCAATGAAAACGTTTTAAATAACCGAGTTCTCTCTTTCTTTATAATGGGGAAAATCCAATCCACAGTCATTACAAATGTAAATGACACACCCTATCCGCTGCTTTCCATCTCAACTTTCTGCGTTCGTTTGAATGAACCGGCGAATTTTCTCTTGCAAATCAACTGACGCTGATGGAAAGGCTCTTCCGAAGCGCCCTTTTCAACCTTTTCTTTTGCTGTAAGTTTCTCCTAAGATGAGAAAATGTGAGGGTAAGTTCGCCTACTCGAGTCCTTTCATCATCAGTATGTTTTCTCTACCTATTTCCTACTTTATTTCACTTCACCTGTTCCTCTTCTTACGCCAAAACGTAGGTTGCTGTTGATAGAAGGAGACTTCTGTTTATGAGAATAAAATTCTTCATTTTCACTGGGATTTTTTTCTTGGTTAGAAATAGATATTATATTGAATTCACTTATGGCATTTTTTCTTAAAAAAATGTGAATCCTGATCACTGTTTGAAGAATGTCTTAGATTCCTCGATGTGAATAATCACTTTATAATAACAAGTTACACTATCTGTTCTGCAAGTGATAAGATGTATTCATTTAGAAAAATAAACACAATAAAGGTGAAAACCTACTTCAAAGGAAATGTTTCCAGTTTAAAAAAGTCTCATGTTTCCTTGCGTTTTATAGTTATATATATATATATATAGATATATATATATATATATATATATATATATATATATATATATATATATGTGATATATATATATATATATATATATATATATATATATATATATATATATACTATATATATATATGTATATATATATATATAATATATAATATACTATATATATATATTATATATATATATATATAATATATATATATATATATATATATATATATATATACGAACACCACAAGCAAATGACAAGTACAAGTTCAGTACCAAGCGCTTCCACGTTTATTAACGCATCGTCAGGACAAAAGCAAATATATATGTCTATAAGGGTGGAGCAAACCTAATCGAAATTTTGGATATGCACTAATCAGTTGCATTTATTAGATGAGTTGAGGTTTCATCAAGTTGATGTCCAATAAGGGAATCGTATGAAATAGGAAAGAAGTGATCCAACAACAAAAACGATGGTAGAACTAGACATAAAAGGACAGAAAACAATATTTCTCGTTAAATGCGGCTATCCTCGTCTATATAGGTTTTCATCCTGGGGTTTTCCATTACTTGTGTTAGGCTATCCACTGACTGCATGGAAAAAAAAAGTCCAACACTTTTATGAAGGCGAATCATTTCATCTGTGACAGTAACTTCTACCTACCAGACTTAGTTGATTAAAAATCTTCTAGTGCCCGACAGAACTGTTTCCATTCAAGATAAGTGAATTTTATTCCGCAGGAGTATTTGAGTAATATATATGATTCATTCCAAATCAAAATCATTCACCTTTCGTATTACTGTACGTAGCCCCTCAACTGACTTATAAGTTTATCCTTACATGATCGTGGTAAATTAACTAATAAGGATTAATCTAGGTATTTATGAAGGAGTTACACGTCTCCAGATCTGCTGGAAAATTAAGCAATTGACATTTGGATAAAAGTGAAAGTAAAACTTTAGACTTGCGTCATAGGTTTCCATTCTCCATTTATAATATCATAACCAAGTTCTGTTTAACCCGCATATAACGTTTACCTACGTAACACGAGGAAACGCTATTTCAGTCCACCACAACTCACTCTGCTCTTCCCAACAACAATCCATGAAAGAAACATCGTCCCTGCAAAGCAACAAGGTGGACAGAGGCCTCGAACCGAGTCGAATGATTTATGAATTAAAGGGGGAATTCAATGCCTCCGTGGAATTAGTTACCCGTCCATAACAAGGGCTCTCGGTACCTGGTTCCTGGAAGCCTAAAGAGGGAGGATCTCATATCAGTAGTGTTTAGGCTTCCAGGAACCAGCGGCCGAAATCCCTTTTAGTGAGAAGGGGATTTCACATCGGCGGCTTTGTCTGTGGCCTTGGCTGTTTTCGTCATGAAAGCGAAACAATATCCTATAAACAGTTACCATCTGATGAATTGCTCACTAATTTGTGACTCTGGCCTGGGAACGAATTTTTTTTTTTAACTTTAGCTAGCGATGTCTTGTGGAATATGTTTCACTCCTTTTGGCTAACTTAAGATACCATTGACAGACATTCTGAATGAAACAGAGTTCAAGTTATTGAAAATGAAAGTATCACAGACATCAAGGACATCCAGTGCCCAATTCCTTTCACTTTTCGGGATGCAACATTCCATCAAATGAATCCTACAAACCAATTTTTGACAAGAGTTATGTACTACGGAAGTGGAAATTGTTCAAAATTGTAGGTATGTGACCTGTCAATTAGTATTAGAATTATTATCATTGTAGTTGCTATTATTTTAATCATTATTATTATCAATGTTTATCTTGTGAATAATTAGTTAATGCATTGTACTTGTTTTCATTATGGCTTTTTTAAAACATTTGTCAATGTTTATAATAGTGTGATGCATATGCGTTTGTTTAATGCGCTACATTGAAGGAAAAAGAGTTCTCTCTGAGGAGAATAAATATCCAAAATCATCACACTCAATTTTTCTTAGCATTTTGGCATCTCAGTTTCCTCTAAATCATAACCGACAGAAAATTCCTATTTACAAATTCATGTTTGGACTTCATAACTTTCAATTAATACACGTTTAAAACTATAGAAACATCCGTTTAGGGAAGAATTGGACTGTCCACGATGATTTTAGATAGATAGGATATTTCAAATTAATACACGTTTTAAATATAATAAACTTCCGTTAGGGAAGAAATTGTACTGGCCACGATGAGTTTAGATAGATGGGATACATTTTATTTTTACTCACTTCTACAAGAAACTTTCTAGGACCAAAGCCTAAAGCAACAAATGTGATCATAAGAACTTCGCTCCTGAACAGATTTTCACCTCCTGGCCACGTCTCCCTAGGTACCAAGTAGAGAGTTAAGGGACTTTTACAGCTAGCAGTATACAGGAAGGAAGAAGAAAACGCGGATGTCCCTCCCATGACCGAGGAGAGAGAGAGACGAGAGAGAGAGAGAAGAGAGCAGGAGGAGGATGAAGGTACGAATTTTTACAACTTAGGTATTTTCTTACCGCTGGATCTTCTATATTCTTTACAGAAGGCACGATCGAATTTCAGTGTAATCTTCTACCATCACCTCGAAACCAAATAATGTTGTGTATACACACACACACAGACACACACACACACACACACACACACACACATATATAGATATATATATATATTATATATATATTATATACACACACACACACACACACACAACACACAAATATATATATATATATATATAATATATATATATACATATATATATATATATATATGATATATAATATGATATTATATATGTATACTATATATATGTTACAGCTCAATGGTGTCAACACCCACTGAGGATCTGATGGCGTTCAGTGCTGATCCAGCATTATTCCCTCCATAAAGTAAAGTTATTCAGTTGTTCCAAACAAATCTAAATGCAAATGATAACATGCATAATAAATGAGGGTTAACCATTGCGGCACAAAAGAGCATCGTCCTATTTGAATGCAAAGGGGCTCTCTGGGTAGCCTTGCAAAGAGAGAGCCTTTGAATTTCAGTGGACCAAACTGCGCTGCCTAGGTCAGTTTCGGGTGGTTGAACTGTCACGGGGAAATGGAATACTCTTAATTTCTGTGTATTGTTGGTGTATATGAATACCTAAGTGTTGGACAGGTCTGGAGTGGAGTATAGAGTGCATACCAAAGACCAATGGCTGGGACCTATGACGTCATTCAGCGCTGGAAACGAAATCGAGAGTATAGGAAGGTTTGAAAGGTGTAACTGGAGGAAAACCTTAAAGCAGTTGCATCATGAATTAATTGTTAGGAGAGGATGGATAGCAAGATGGAAGAGAGAGAGAGAGAGAATATGAATGGAGATGCAGTAAAATGAACGAAAGGGATTGCAGCTAGGGGCCAAAGGGACGCTGCAAAGAACCTTTAGTTGACGGATCTGATCTTTGGTACATTAGTAAAAAAAATCGTACCATTTTCATGTACTTCCTAATATACCCAAAAGACGACCATAAGGCATCAATATATAAAACAATTTATTTATGACCAGTTTATTAATTTTGGCAAGGTTAATGTGATGCACAAAATCTCCTATAAGTGTTTTTTTTCCATTTCAGGTAAACCATGCATGTTCATAACAGGTTATTATGTTTTTGTAATGGCATTAACTATTTACGACCTTCCAATCATCCAACCTTACCTGATAGAAGAATTATAAAAAAAAAAAATTCCATATTAGAAGACTTTCCTTATCCTTTCTTATTTCCAGCATACTAAATCTTTCTTTCGTTAATTTACTTGTTTACAGAACCCGATCAAGAGTTAGAATAAATGAAAAAGGGTCACATGCATCAAGGACGATCTTTGGTCCATCAAAATGTTTGAATTAGATAAGATCGTCGTATTTCTAAAATAACATTTCTTGTTTCTCTTGTACCCATGGTTCCTTGTCCATCTATCTTCCCGTCTCTCTCTCTCTCCTCTCTCTCTCTCTCTCTCTCTCTCTCTCGTGTTTTCAAGTTGGATCTTTTGTTTCCTGAAGGTTAACGACCTTCTCCCTACTTCTCCATTTCCCAGGGCTCTTTTCCCGTCCATTAGAGGAAGCACTCGCCGAGGGGAAAAAAGTCCAAGGTTTAAATGACCCTTAATTTCAGAAGAAGAAGAAGAAGAAGAAGAAGAAGAAGAAGAAGAAGAAGAAGAAGAAGAAGAAATCATTTGCCTGCTTCTCATGGATGGAAAAAGGGCCAAGGACACGGTATATGTTTAAAGTTCTGAATGAGAGACTCGATTAAAGATTAAAATATAATGAACTTTTAGAGAGAGTTTTGGTCCTTTTTGAAATGGAAAAGGAATTATTGTTCTAAGATAAAAGTGAATTATGTCTCTTAAACTCTCTTATACGAATTAGTGAAGGGCAAGAAGAATTGTTGAAAATTACATTATACATAATAGCTCTTTCATCTTGCTATTTAAGTCCCTCACTCTTGTAGCGTTTTTAATCTTAACAAACAAAAACAAAGGCGTATAATTATTACCCGAATATTGGTATTATTCAGCCGTGTAATCATATTTCAAGAACATAACGGCCTACACGCTAATCATTCAAAAAGACGTGATAAATTCTATACAACCTTATTTTCCATGAGATTTTTGACACATTCGTTTCCAAGGTGACACGATATTAAAAGCAAACGCAGCGTAGGACGATGAGAAGTTTACTTAAAACCATAAAACTCGAAAACCAATGACGGTAATTGTCTGATTTTTGGCAAGTGGTACAATGAGTTTGGGTTCTGCGAAAACTTATGGGGACCTTTTTTATTACAGAAAATAAAAAAATAGTAATTCAGTCCCTATATATCTATTCACCTTTTCTTACACAGTCATTATTTGGGGTTCCTCTTCTCACTGGCCTCTTCTTTCAGTTGCTCAGAAACCTAGCAAAGGTAGTTGCAAAGCGGGAATGCCCCACGAATCTCTGGTGGTTATGATATGAAAACTGTCTCAATTATTCCTCTCTATATAGGCATGAAGATTTTTTTAATTTCTTTTATTTATTTATTTATTTTTTTTTTTTTAGAAATTCAAGATTTTCGGCGAGCAAATAAAATTAGAGATTTTACCAGATCCCAAACATAAATCGAACGGATGACATAAACCGATAAATGGAGCTCTTGCTTATAATAATTCCGTACGTATTATATATATATATATTATAGATATATATATATATATATATATATATATATATATCTAGAATTATAATATATATATATGTATATATATAAACAGGTGTGTATATGTATGTATGTATGTAAAGCTGTCTATTGGATTGTTGAGTTTATTTCATATGGAAGTGTTTTTTTACTGGTAATCAATATACAACAACAATAATAATAATAATAATAATAATAATAATAATAATAATATAATAATATAATAAACACAAACTAAAAATGAAAATAACGGAATGGCAGCGCTCGTGATTTCGAAGTAATGCAGGGCAACAGGCGTAACTAATTGTAAAAAAAAAAAATGTACGTTATCAAATAAAATTACTTTCTCTGCAAATGCACAAATGCATTACATAAATTTGCATAGAATGAAACGCTAAATCCGATTACACAGCATTTAATACAGGCACGAAAAAACGGATTATGCTTTTAACAATGTTCCGAGCTGAATAGTCGAGACTTCTTCACTCTTTTTTTTTTTTAGTTGTTAACTTTATATTCATTCATCCGATTAAGAGGCTTTTGATTTTATAATACACTGATCTACTGAGTCGAGCTTATCTTATTTATTTGATGTAAACTGTACAAGCAATTACTGAATTCATTTTTACGTATCTTTTGTCACTGAATTATTTTCTTTTACGCCTGAAGGTTTTTTGCGAGCTGTTTGAGATTATAAACGTAATTTTGCGTGTTGATCAATAAAGAGACTTTAGCAGATGATGCACATAACTTAAAAGACTTGCGAAGCCTCTCATCCTATTTCGTAATGATATTTCACCTATGTCATGTAACACTTCTCTCCTTAAGTAATTCACGAACAATCGCAATATTCCCGTGAGAGGGGCGTCAGAGAAGCGGATGAATCACCATATAAAGAGGAATACTTTCAGGTCCACAGGAAGGGTTACGTGAAAAAACGTGGGACTGAAATGTATACTTCGAGAAATGCAAACGTTTGAGGACACGTTGGTTTGACCATCGCCACGGTCTAGCAAATAGAGAATAGAGGGAGAAATGTGCCTATAAGAATGCCCACAAAGCACTTTTAAACATGACGGCAGGAAGAAGAACGAATAGCATGGGAGTAATTCATGCAACTGGGAAATAAAAGAGACGAAAAGGTGAAAGGAAAAACTCTATGATACGAGACCGGCGAGGCTGGAAACGCGGCCAGCTCCCGAGAATCTCTACTAACATCTGAAAAACGAGAAGCACCACACTGCTCTAATGTTGACAATTCACGGAGGAAAGGTATTTGTTCAACTCACGTGTTCTTTCTTCTTAGAGTACATGACAAGGGCCTATTCCATTCACGCGGGGATTCCCCTGGTGGAGGGCGACGAGAATAATGTATCCCGGGTTGGAAGCGAAGGAGAGAGTTCCTTTCTCCTTTTCACTTGTGCTGTAACGGAATAATAAGAAAAATGATACTGAATCGGAGACTAACTTTTATAAATGCATAAAATGTTTAACGACGAGGATTTAAAAAAAATATATTAAGAGGCAAATATTGAGCTTAGGGTTCATTACTGATATTATTAGTGCCATTATTACTATCATTAACATTATACGTATTTTCCTTTTTTATACGAAAATATTCACCAGTCGAATTAGTTACACGTCTATAACAGGAATTTTGCAAGAACTCATTAGGGTCTCACAAGCACACCATTGTTTGAATTCTATCAGTCGGGAAGGTTGCAAACAATTCTCTGAATGAGACCTCGAATAAGTTACGATTGAATTTACATTACAGTAATAGTTCAGAGATGGTTTATGAAATTAAATCTTATAATAACGAAAATAAAAAGGGGAGAGATAACGAAGCTTTCCATCAAAACTTATGCTATTAAAATAAATACATCATAATATTATGCAAGTGAATGTGGAAAAAAGACAGGAGAAAAACTTATTATAAAATACAACGACTAAAAAGTAACGGTAGCTGGTAATTCTGGATTATTCATCAGAAAATTATCACTTCTCTCTCTCTCTCCCTCTATCTCTATCTCCAACAACTTTTTTTCCATTTAACCAAAACTGGCGAATCATCCTTCTTTGATCGTATCTAATCTCTTCCTAAAATCCAGTACTCATGATTAAACTTTGTTTTATGACGGACCAGGGCTTTTCAAACATATATATAACTGCGGTTATAGTATGTTACATTCCATGTTGTTACAGATTGGGATCTTCCGAGACGGTAGTCAGCAGAAAATTCTTAAATGAACATATAAACTGCCCCTTCTTACGTTAGATAACATGTTAAAATTATATATCACGCTGTCAATGGGTTTTTTCAATATTGCAGTAAGTACATACCCGTACGAATGCTTACTTTATATATATATATATATATATATATATATATATATATATATATATATATATATTATATATATATATACATTTAGAAATAACCTCAAGAAGATAATTAAATTTCCTAAAAAAAACATATTCCAACAAATTTCCTGACAGGGATGTGTGTAGCTTCAGTGAGTCTCTCTCTCTCTCTCTCTCTCTCTCTCTCTCTCTCTCTCTCTCTCTCTCTCTCTCTCTCTCTCTCTCTCTACTTAGTTTCTCCCACTTTCTCTCCGTCTTAGTTTATTTGAAACCTCCAACTAGCTTTGGAAATGAATCATTAAGGAAAATGGGTAATGACGAACACGAAATGAAAGCAACTTCGTCAAAATTAAAATATTTCTTTTAATTACGTCATTTTAGGGGTGGAAATTCTGAATCCTGTCACATCCAATCTAGACTGGTTAATTGCTATCTTGGCAACAATTACGAAAAGTATTTAAGAAGCAAATGGCGTATAAACAGCGTAAGAATGCATACCGTTATGTATTTTGTCCAAAGGAGCTGTTTCTGAAGAGAGCGACGCAGGTGCAGGATTGATATGTCTCTAGGTAATTCACCTACAGAAATGAGTAAAACTTTATACAAAATACTTTCACTAGCTTATTTAACACGATTTCATAGTAAGAAATCTGCTTTAAAATAAAACATACAACAAATATTTTAAGAATGCCGCGGAGGAAGATTCTGTCAACTTTATTTAACTTGAAAGAGGTAGAACCCAGCAATGAGGGAATTCATCACAAACTTTCGACGTGAAGATGACAGCAACGATGACGAACGTCCCTCTCACATCACAGATGAAACAGACGAGGAATCTCTCTCTCTCTCTCTCTCTCTCTCTCTCTCTCTCTCTCTCTCTCTCTCTCTTCCTAACATTACGTATAACCCTAATCCCCATTTTCCACGATATTTTTCCCTCCATAATACGCCTGAATTTTTTTTATTCATCGGATAATATATCTACCTAAGTGGAAAGAAGGAAACTGAAAATTTTGTCTTCCCTTTTGATTCTGAGACAACAACAACAAAAAATAAATAAAATTCTCATTCCTCCGAGAGATGAGGAGGAGGAGGAGGAGGAGGAGGGAAGAGTACTGAAAAAGGCCATTGTATAATTCACGGAAATAATGGTTCTACTTGGAGGAAATATGTGTTAAGTATAACAGTAAAAAACCCAAAAAAAAAGTTTTATAGGAAATCTGACAGTTTGCTAGTGATACTTGATGAACTTGAAACGTTTTCAGGGTTATATTCTCGACTACCTTTTCGTGCATGTGGAGATGGTGCTATCACTAGAGTAAATAGAGATGGCAACAGGAATATGATAAAATATGATAAAATATGATAAAATAGAGAATTAGTCTAAATCAGCATACTGAGAAGGGGAAATCAAAGTAAGAATATGATATATACACACACACACACACACACACACACATATATATATATATATATATATATATATATATATATATATATATATATATATATATATATATGTATATATATATATATATATATATATATATATATATATATATATATATATATATATATATACATACATATATATATATATATATATATATATATATATATATATATATATATATATATATATATATATATATATATATGCAGAAGCCAGGTACTATGTCGTACCTCTAAGTAAATGGGGATACAATCCACGCGTGCATAAAAGTACACGCACGTGCTAACACATACACATGTACAAATTTATTATTATTGGATGTTGGCATTTGTATTCCGGAAAACAGGAATAGAATCCCAGTTAATCTCTCTCTCTCTCTCTCTCTCTCTCTCTCTGAGTATAAATTTATACTTAGAGAGAGAGAGAGAGAGAGAGAGAGAGAGAGAGAGAGAGAGATTAACTGTGATTCTATTCCTGTTTTCTGGAATGCCAATGCTAACTTCCAATAATAATCATTCACATAAAAATTCCTGGAAACTTTTCACTCCTCCACAACCAACCTGCATCGTAACAAATTGAAACGCCAATAACCGAACGAGGGCAGGAAAACCCGACAAAAGGAAATGTACGGAAAAATCACGTGCAGTTCCTTCCGCTCTCACATACCTCAGTTACGGTGGGTACGACGACGAAGAGGTCCTGCGAGCTCAACCAAGCGAAGAAATATTCCGTATCAATTTAGCTTTCCAGCATTCCCTGGAAGGTCTCTCTCAGGGCTTCCCATTCAGAAGTCTGAAACTGGAAAAGAAATAGGAAAGTAGCGTGAGGTCGAGGAGCATGAGAATGTTCGTCCAGAGTAATGTGATGCCATTACCCTGGAAGTGCCCAAAATATTCCCCAGAAATCTGGAGACAGCGAGAAGTATCTATGGAGCTTTCTAACATCTAGAGAACAAAGCCAGATTTCTATGTTCCTAATTTTGTTGGATTTTTTTATGTGTGGGTGGGTGGGGGGGAGGCTAACCTTTTTATCCGTTTCCGGGGCAGAGAGAGAGAGAGAGAGAGAGAGAGAGAGAGAGAGAGAGAGAGAGAGAGAGAGAGAGAGAATTATTATTACATAACGTTTAATCTATTAATCTAAAGTAAAATCAACGTATAATTCATTCTATCTAAATAAACCTGCATTTAGATTCAAGTACGCAAGTGAAGATTTCGATAGGAAAATGAATCTCCATCCAGAAATGCGGTCTCATTTCCTGTACTTCATTATGCAAATGTATTTCCTGGCTGTATATTTTCACAGTAAAGCTTACCCACGGCCTGTATTTTGAGAGACCGCATTACATCATATTTATTGTGGAATATCACAAGGATAAAAAAGAAGAAAAAAAGAAAAATAATATGCATTCACACAGGAGAAAAATTTCGCTTTAAATGTATATTCTTGTGAGCTTACCACAGAAAAATAAGAGTGACCTTACTCAAACCCTATAGTTTTGTAGTAATAAATAAAGTCTATGAAACAATCAAAGTCCTTTCACATTAAATAATTTTCTTAAGTTGATTAAGGCGACGTCAACAAAGTACCTAAGATGTAAACAAGACGTTTTCACATTTTAACAAAGGCAAAGCGATGCAAATGAAGTCGCGTACACACTACTGCGCGTCTGCAGTTGTTTATTTTGTAAACAAAGGAAATGTAAATCCATTTATTCACGAAGGGGACGAATGATTCCAAAACCCCACGTAGACAGGGATTTCCCGGGGACTAAGCTCTGAATCTGTATTTAGTATTTTAGTGAATGCGGCGAACAGTTTAATGATGTATTTGCAACAAAGTGCGCTGGGTGAATAACACTTAGAAAATAAATTAAAAAAATTATACTCCTCTGTCTTGCTATTTTAAAGTGTAGTTTACCAAAATTCCGCAATAATTTCTTTCCGTTTTGCTGAGGAACTGAAGAGCTGACGGTCATAACTGATGGTTTTAGACAGCATTATACGTTGTACAGCAAACTTGTTCTGCGCATTTTAAACTCGTTTCCTTTTCGTTTTACCCATTCCGAATCTACATACACCAGCGCTACTCTTACAAAAATATCTACCGCAGATGAATCTTCGACTAATGGAATTACAGTAAACGATAACCATTCCTACCTTATTAATATAACTTAAACCATGCTGACAGATTTCCTCCTACCACCGATACCGAATTATGAGAGATTTATAGCTGATTTTCGCAGCTATTTTAAGACAGAAAATAACTCCTTGAAACGACTCCGGAGAAATTAACGAAGACTGTCTAGGGAATCCATTTCTTTGGCGTTAATTGAAATCACCTCCCTTCTTGAGAAGTGACATGTGCCAGAGACGTTGCCTTCACTTCTCTGATCGAGCAAAAATTGGGGATGAGATTAAGAGAGGAAAATGATCGTATTAGAAGTTATATTAAATTATATTAGAGAAAGATTTACAGGCAGCTGATGTGGTATGAAAATAGGTTTGAGCGCGCGCACACACACACACACACAACACACACACACACACACACACACACACATATATATAGATATATGTAGTTTATGTATATAATTTCTGAATGAAAATAAAGCAGGTAATGACTCAACAACCTACCGTCTCGTAACCACTAATAGCGTCAATAACAGCGCACCGTAAAAATGAGAAATAATATTACCCCATCATTCTCTCTCTCTCTCTCTCTCTCTCTCTAACACACACACAACATTTAAAAGCGATTAATGAGACAATAACATATTTACATATATATTTTCTTTGAGCGCGTTTATGTATCTATTATGCATATGGCGTTCTCTTATTTAATTTAGCTTTCTTACTCATATATATTTACCTGTCCTTTAATTGAGGCAAAGAAGATATAAAATGGAAGCCTTCTAAAGTGACAGACTGTTATAATCGTTATAGAATTTCCACTTTGAAAAAGGTTGAGATAATCAAGGGAGGAATTTTTGAATTCACTCGTCATGGTTAACGAATGACTTGCGGGAGGTTTGAAGAAATGCTCGCTTTATTCCAGCGCAAAAATTTATTCGAGCGCGAAACTCCTAAACAATACGCATAACGCAGCTGGGGTAGCGCATGGCAAAGCTAAAACAGCATTAAAATGAGGGGAAAATTGGGGAAGCAATTTGAAATAAGCCAGGCTCGAAATTGAAGTGGGACGGGAAAAGAATTAGTTTGATATCCCTCCAACACATTTTCATTTTCCATCTGAATTAGGCTGCTGTTTCTTAACGTTTATATATAGCGTTGTGGCTATTTTATCCTGCAATAGAATTTTACTGTGGAAAAAAGGCACATCATGAGAAATTGTATTATTACTATATGTTTAGAAATATCCTTATCATCCAAAGATAAAATTTCCAATGGTTCAAAGTGATATATATATATATATATATAATATATATATATATATATATATATATATATTATATATATATATATATATATATATATATATATATGTGTGTGTGTGTGTGTGTGTGTGTA
>NC_087204.1:4172070-4187555 GCF_015104395.2 Macrobrachium nipponense
GAGAGAGTCTCGTTTCTAAGGAATACTGTGTTATAAATTTAACCCCATAAGGACTGTTCAAACGCTTATTTATTTCTATGCATTCTGTAGGACTTCAACCAGTCCTCAAATTTCTAAATAATCGTACTTTACACGTGCACTACTTGCCATCTTAAATAGTAAAGCTTCTTTAGACCTGCGAATATTGTAATCAGACATGGTTGTAAAGCATATATAGGCTAATTTGAACCTATAACAAAAGTGTAAGTCAGGCGAGAGAGCATATGAACATTGGGGACCAAGACTACACAACAAAGTACCGCTTGAAATGAAGATCATACAAGAAGATAGCCAAATTTAAACAAGACCTAAACACTCTCCTACTCGGCAGGAGCTATGCTGCTGACGAGAAAACTCTTAAAAAGACAGTTTATAAAATAATAAGAAGCAGCTTTTCGAAAACGCAAAAGGGCCCGCCAGAGAAAAAAACATCCACTCTGTGGAGGGGCTGTACGTAAAACGAACAAAGTGGACAGAGCGATGAACAGAGTGAAGCCCAATGCTACCCAAGTAATAATAATAATAATAATAATAATAATAATAATGAAATCCAACGGTACATGAACAGGAATAAGGGATACCAATAGAACAAACTATTCGGAACTAACCAGAAAAGACTATACAGCCAACTAAGAGAGGAAGACAACCACCCAGAAATTCCTGAAGCCGAACCAAGTAAGAGACTCTGGGAAAACATATGGAGCAATCCGGTATCACACAACAAACATGCAACATGGCTCCAGGAAGTCAAGGAAGAAGAAACAGGGAGATCACGACAGACACAGTCAGACACCAACTAAAGAAAATGCCAAACTGGAAAGCCCCAGGTCCCGATGAAGTCCATGGATACTGGCTCAAAAACTTCAAGGCCCTACACCCACGAATAGCAGAACAACTCCAGCATTGTATCTCAAATCACCATGCACCCAAATGGATGACCACAGGAAGGACATCATTAGTACAAAAAAACAAGAGTAAGGGAAATATAGCCAGTAACTACAGGCCTATCACCTGCCTACCAATAATGTGGAAGTTACTAACAGGTATCATCAGTGAAAGGCTATACAAAAACCTAGAGGAGACAGACACCATCCCCCACCAACAGAAACGCTGCAGAAGGAAGTGTAGGGGCACAAAAGACCAGCTCCTCATAGACAAAATGGCAATGAAGAACAGTAGGAGAAGGAAAACTAACCTAAGGATGGCATGGATAGACTATAAGAAAGTCTTCGACATGATACCACACACATGGCTAATAGAATGCCTGAAAATATATGGGGCAGAGGAAAACACCATCAGCTTCCTCAAAAATACAATGCGCAACTGGAATACAATACTTACAAGCTCTGGAATAAGACTAGCAGAGGTTAATATCAGGAGAGGGATCTTCCAGGGAGACTCACTGTCCCCACTACTCTTCGTAGTAGCCATGATTCCCATGACAAAAGTACTACAGAAGATGGATGCCGGGTACCAACTCAAGAAAAGAGGCAACAGAATTAACCATCTGATGTTCATGGACGACATCAAGCTGTATGGTAAGAGCATCAAGGAAATAGATACCCTAATCCAGTCTGTAAGGATTGTATCTGGGGACATCAGGATGGAGCTTGGAATAGAAAAATGCGCCTTAGTCAACATACAATAAGGCAAAAGTTAAGTATATCTTAGTTTTATCAGACCACTGAGCTGATTAACAGCTCTCCTAGGGCTGGCCCGAAGGATTAGATATTTTTATGTGGCTAGGAACCAATTGGTACCTAAGAAACGGGACCACCGCTTATTGGGGGATCCGGAACCACACTATATCGAGAAATGAACTTCTATCACCAGAAATAAATTTCTCTGATTCCGTGTTGGCCGAGCCGGGAATCGAACCTGAGACCACCGGATTGGCCGCCCAGCTCGAAAACCACTCGGCCAGCGAGGAACTTACAAAAAGGCAAAGTAACGATAACTGAAGGGATGGGAGCAACATCAAACACATAGATGAGACAGGATACAAATACTCAAGTCAAAACTCAATGGCGGAAATACAATAAAAGCCATAAACACATGGGCAGTGCCAGTAATCAGATACAGCGCAGGAATAGTGGAATGGACGAAGGCAGAACTCCGCAGCATAGATCAGAAAACCAGGAAACATATGACAATACACAAAGCACTACACCCAAGAGCAAATACGGACAGACTATACATAACACGAAAGGAAGGAGGGAGAGGACTACTAAGTATAGAGGACTGCGTAAACATCGAGAACAGAGCACTGGGGCAATATCTGAAAGCCAGTGAAGACGAGGGGCTAAAGAGTGCATGGGAAGAAGGACTAATAAAAGTAGACGAAGACCCAGAAATATACAGAGACAGGAGAATGACAAACAGAACTGAGGAATGGCACAACAAACCAATGCACGGACAATACATGAGACAGACTAAAGAACTAGCTAGCGATGACACGTGGCAATGGCTACAGAGGGGAGAGCTAAAGAAGGAAACTGAAGAAATGATAACAGCGGCACAAGATCAGGCCCTAAGAACCAGATATGTTTCAAAGAACGTTAGACGGAAATAACATCTCTCCCATATGTAAGAAGTGCAATACGAAAAATGAAACCATAAACCACATAGCAAGCGAATGTCCGGCACTTGCACAGAACCAGTACAAAAAGTGGCATGATTCAGTAGCAAAAGCCCTCGACTGGAGCCTGTGCAAGAAACATCAGCTACCTTGCAGTAATAAGTGGTACGAGCACCAACCTGAAGGAGTGATAGAAAACGATCAGGCAAAGATCCTCTGGGACTATGGTATCAGAACAGATAGGGTGATACGTGCAAATAGACCAGACGTGACGCTAATTGACAAAATCAAGAAGGAAGTATCACTCATTGATGTCGCAATACCATGGGACACCAGAGTTGAAAAGAAAGAGAGGGAAAGAATGGATAAGTATCAAGATCTGAAAATAGAAATAAGGATATGGGATATGCCAGTGGAAATTGTACCCATAATCGTAGGAACATTAGGCACGATCCCAAGATCCCTGAAAAGGAATCTAGAAAAACTAGAGGCTGAAGTAACTCCAGGACTCATGCAGAAGAGTGTGATCCTAGAAACGGCGCACATAGTGAAAAAAGTGATGGACTCCTAAGGAGGCAGGATGCAACCCGGACCTCCACACTATAAATACCACCCAGTCGAATTGGAGGACTGTCATAGAGCAAAATAATAACAATAATAATAATAATGAATTTTAAAGAAAGATTAACCGATATTACGTTTAATAATTGTACTCCGTAACTCGACCAGCACCAAAATGCTGAATATATCAATCCAAGTGGTGTACAAGAATCCACAAAACTTACCTTCCACATGGTGTGATTTCAGTAGTCTGTTAGTCCCTATCAAACCTTTGTTATTTTTTAATTCGAACCTTCCATTTTTACCAAATAACCTTTCTGTTACTTCAAGCTCTCGAGCAGGAGGTTCTGATAGTTTTTTTCAAGATTATCAACCTGAGGCACTCCCTCACAGAGAGTTTAATAACATGATTTACATCATATAATTTTGCTCCTATAACCGTGAGTAACCTTTATAAAAAAAACACTTGCATAGTAATCCTATAAATCTCAGGAAACAGGCTGGATTGAAGCACCGTTAACAAGCAGTCGGTACAGGGTCACAGTACGACTGGAACTACACTAACAAGCGCATCGGGTAGTTACACTTCGCCTCGGTAAAGATTACGACGTCAGCGGCTAGCTCGCTTGGACGATTGTGTTGCCGTGAAGATATAGTTGCATTTTATACTTTAGTGAGACGGAGTGTGTATTCCGATGTTTGTTGCCGATACGCTGGACATGTGAGTACTTGCCTACCAGTTTATGAAGTATTTAAGATTAGGTAATTTATATGAAAGCAGTTATAATCGACGATGCTTAAATATATACTGCATTTTTTGAAGAAATATTATACGGTCTTTGCCGACATAAACAAACGCTTAATGCTTGGTATTTCCTATAGGATTTTCCAATGACACACTCACACACACACACATTTGTGTGAGCGCGATAGGATACGACCCAGATTAAACTATTATGTGAGGTGTTCATTCGCTAGCGGTTTTCCTAGACGCTCCAAGCGACTGTTTAAAATATACACGTATTTCTTTTGTCATGATTTATCCGCCTTATTCCACACAGTATCTTGTATGATTAAAAGTGTATAGATTTGCTATTACACTTTTAATTACTAAACCGGTTTTCCGATACTTATTTTACGATTTTCTATAATTCATTCACATTTATAAACCTGTTATTCCCGTAGGAGGGGTTAGTGCTTGCAGTGCGCCGCATTTTAAGATTCTTTGCTGCGTTCACTCGGCACCTAGCTACAACTCCTTCCGTCCCTCTTACTCTACCTCCGTTCATATTCTCTTTCTCGCATCTTAATAACCACCCTCTCTCTTAATAGTTGATTCATAGTGCAACTGCTTTGAGGTTTTCCTCCTGTTAAACCTTTCAAATCCTTCCTGGTGTCAATTTCCGTTTTAGCGCTCCATGACCTCATAGGTCCCAGTGCTTATTCTTTGGGGGTTGAAGTCTATTTTCAATTTAATCATAATAACAAGATGGGTGATATGTACATTTACTAACAATGCTGTAAAATGTTGGTTGAGGACAGACTGTATCACTCTCATAAGGCCAGTTCAGCTAAGCTATCATATTCATAAAATGTTCAGGATTACAAAATCTAATCACTTATCAACGTCGTATATTAACATTTTTTCCTAGTTGTTTTTTTATTTATATCATCATCGTATTTTGGTATATATATAAATTTCCAAGGTAGAGAGCTTCAAGACCAGGTATTCTCATGAGGATTGTAATCTATATATACAGGGTGTCCATAAAATCCAAGTACCATTACAAGTATTTATTGCTCAGAAACCATATAACATAGAGTAATGCAGTTTTTTGTAGAATGTTCTACATTTCCTCAAGTCTACATTCAGAACACTTCATTCTACAGAAATCTGCATTACTCTGTGCTGTGTGGTTTCTGAGCAATAAATACTTGTAATGGTACTTGGATTTTATGGACACCCTGTATATATAGATTACAATCCTCATGAGAATACCTGGTCTTGAAGCTCTCTACCTTGGAAATTTATATATATACCAAAATACGATGATGATATAAATAAAAAAACAACTAGGAAAAAATGGACACCTTGTATTATAATTAACGAATTACCGATTACACATTATACAAAACAATTTAGCAATCCCGTGATTATAAGCGAAACTGTATTTCTTCGAAATGCCAAGGCATGATGTACGATCTCCTATCCATCCAGGATGATGGAATTATACGATTATCGTCGATCTGACGTTATAGAATATTGGGGGCTCCTTTCATCTCACTTTCCCACAATATTTGTGTCCTCGTACAGGAATTCATGAATCCTCCGGTCCAGTGACTCCATGATTTCGTATTTAACGATAGCTCGCATATTTGGTCATAACAGGACTGCGTCCATGATCGACATCACTTGAAGGGTGGGGGTGGGTGGGGGGTGGCGGGTTAGTGCTATCAGTACACCTCATGCACTGCACTGTAGGCATTATGCTCTCTCTCTCTCTCTCTCTCTCCTCCCTCATGAAGCATTTCTGCCTTATCAGTATTTAAGTAGGAATTATGAAATCTACAGCCATCGCCTGTACTATTCTAAATATTCAATATTATTATTTTGTCTATTTTTCATAGGGGTACGTGCCCAGGTGCCGCCCCCACTCTCGCGCCCCGCCCCTGGATCCGCTAGCCGTTTCCCAATGTTTAGTCTAGGGATTATCACCCCTGGCAGTACTAGGTGTCCAATGGACAGGCTTCGTTGTCAAATTGGAATTCCTCTCACAGGAAGACCTGCATTTTATATATATTATATATATATATATATATATATATATATATATATATATATATATATATATATATATATATATATATATATATATATGTAGAATTCACCTGAGATTGGTTTAATTTCAGTCTTGGAAGGAAGTTCGACTGACGGTTAAGCTGAAATCCAAGCGGTTATTTAGGCCCAATTTACGATAAAGAACACCAGCTTACGAGAAAAAAACAAAAACATGTGTAAATAACCCCTCTGTTAGAGAGAGAGAGAGAGAGAGTCGGGTTTTGTGGTAATATACTGTTGTTTTATACACAGTAAATTAATGCGTGATATTAGGCCAATTGCGTTACCACACTCCAACCCCAAACACTACACTAGCCGAATAACTTGATCACGAAGTATATAAAACGTGATGCTATGTATAAATAAAGGTTTTGCCACGGAGGAAAATGAAAGGCGGGAGAGCCAAGAACTTTCGGTCTAACACGACCCTTTACTTAGGCACAACTGATCATACAGAGCAAAAACATAGTAAACGTAGGCTTAATATCCAAACTGACATTACAAGATTAGCATAAGGTCCAATTTCACTAGACCTATGTACCTTCCTACCTGTTTACACCGGGTGGATGTTGCTGGTCGTAATGGAATGAAGATAAAGGGTGATGATATCGCTACTAAATGCAAAACATGTATATTAAAAGAATGCACCATTTCCCTCCATTCCGTTGCAACCATTATTTCATAGATTTTGTTGCGGTAGTTTTCCGTAAAAGCTTGCATGTCATTGTTGTAGGTCTAGGGATTTGCCGCTGCGTTCTCTCTCTCAACTTTAATGCTGACTTTCAGGAACATTTCACTCCTCAGGTCTTGTAGGGGTATTTAATGGAGTACTATTCTCGAACGATTATCGAATAAACTTGTTTTAAAATCTTTATGACTGAGAAGACGTTTTAAGGGAGAGAAAATGGAATTCTTTTAATCCATCTATAACTCATGAAAGCTACTGCAAGATATTCCTACAGTTCCTACAACTTTACACAAACCATTCTTGGATTCGAGAATGTTATATAAGCAATCACTGTCCTGTTAGGTTTTGTCTGTAACGATTGTGATCAATACTTGAAAAACAGGATTTGAAAATGCTTTTACTTTCAATGATAAAGTTTGGAAATAGCTCTGTAAATTGTAAATAAGAGTCGTGGCTATTAAGAGGTTTGAATGGGGGAGATTCTGGAAGATTCTCTCTCTCTCTCTCTCTCTCTCTCTCTCTGCTCTCTCTTTCTCGTCTCTCTCTCTCAATCTCGTCACTCTACTCTCTCTCTCACACACACACACAGCTTTTAATATCTCTTCACGTCGTGTCCAGCCTTAAGTCTATAGGAATGTGACTGTCGTTTGTAAAATTGCTGTATCATCATAAATCCCATATGCCACTTATGCATGGCATGCATACACAACGTGACATGCAACATTTGTGAAAAATAAACCCCTTCACAAAAGAAATCGCGTTTCCCAGCGTCGAAATCTACGCCGGAAACGATACATCACTCTGACTGGAACGCAATCAGCGTGCTTGCTGATCTATCTTCATTCATATGTCATTATCAGACGTTTGACACGAGGTGTCCAGTGACGACTTTCATTTTTCTTTCAAATTGGCTTTAAAAGAAAAAAGTTATTCGTAATGGACGGATGTGAAAAGGCCTGTCAGGAAGTAACGCGTATACGAATTTCAAACTGAACAGTTTTTGAGAGATCATGTTACGTATTTTCGAAGCCATTCGCTAAAATAGACCAAGAGAACGTAAGGTAATGTTTTGCATTATGCTGATAGTGGGTATTTTACGAATGATTTCATTCGCTGTAAGTTCGACAGACTTATCCATATTATCCACTTCATTATATGTTTTATTATTGGTAAGAGAGTTTCAATATCATTCAATTCATTATATGTTTTATTACTGGTATGAGTTTCCATATCATTCACTTCATTATATGTTTTTTATTGGTAAGAGAGTTTCATAGTCATTTCATTATATGTTTTGTTATTGGTAAGGGAGTTTCCACATCATTCACTTCATTATATGTTTTATTATTGGTAAGGGATTTTCCATATCATTCACTTCATTATACGTTTTATTATTGGTAAGAGAGATTCCATATCGTTCACTTAATTATGTTTTTTATTGGTAAGAATGTTTCCATATAATTCACTTCATTGTAATGTTTTATTATTGGTAAGAGTTTCCATATCAAGCACTTCATTATATGTTTTATTACTGGTATGAGTTTCCATATTATTCACTTCTTTATATGTTTTATTATTGATAATAGTGTTTCCTATCGGTAAAACGGACTTATAATTAGTTTAATTCAGGTTTAAGCTGGTTATATGCCATCACAAATCCCTGCTCCTTGATGATGTTTTTGACTACCCAGCAGACAGCATATCCTGCAGGTTTATAAAATTTAATTATTATTTTATTGCATAAGTTTCTGGTGGTTCACTCGTGCAACCTGACGAAGCCGATGTGTTTAATTGGCTCACAGTAGTAACTATAGTGTTAGTACAAGAACAATTATTACAATATATAATATACTATTGCTCTGTGTTAAAACATTTTATACTGGAAGATATTTTAAAATTGCATATACAATACTGTTGCTCATGTGTTTTTTTAATCATGTTTAAATCAGGTTAAAAACCTAAATTTATCGGCCGGTTTGGTAGGCGCCGGTGCAGCGTGTTCATGTGGCGTTGGTGGCGGCTCGTTGCCTGCCGTAACGTCTAATTTATTTTCGATATAATTTCAGACAATCAGAACTGAATACTAGTACCGAAAATAATTCGAATTGGAAGAATAATGTTGAAATTTGGCATTCGGAAATCGTACTATGTCCGTACTGAAAGCAACCTAGTAATTGCAATATACCGTTCCCAGGTAAGTGGCCTTTTTTTATAACTCATGCATTTTTCTTTATATCTTCGCGACAAGTTCATTAATTAATTAAATAACGATAGAGCAGGTTAACTCATGCGAGTGTTTTGACTAGCGTAAGTTACAATAGCGTCCCTGCATTGTGGTTAGGTCTAGGTACTTTGAGACTATATATAACATTTTTTTCAGTTTATTATTATTATTATTATTATTATTATTATTATTATTATTATTATTATTATTATTATTATCATTTTTGCATTGTTTAGATGTTACGTTCCATGAGGGTTCTCAGTTCCACTGACGATTAGTCAAGGCTGTGCTTACGTAAGGTTGTGACGGCTTCTTTTGGCGCGTGGTTCGGTCTAGTTTCCACGAGACTGCAACCGTTATTCTACAGTTTAATAGCAATTGGGATAAAATCAGTTATAAGTAAGCTAATGGAATAAAATCAGTTCTAAATAGCTATTGGAATAAAATCGATTAAAAATAGCTAATGGAATAACATCAATATTGATCAGCTAGTGGGCCCTTTAGGAAGACTCTAGGCCGACTGAGAGTTTCCACCTCGTCAACTCTTATCTCTTTATTCGTTCATTTATTTAATTTTACTTTGGTGGACTAGTTCACACCATTAGATGCATTTTTAGTAAATGTAGAGAAAGAGATGGTAAGGAGAAGAAGAAAGAGAATCCCTCGCCGTCGTCCCTTAAAAAAAGTAGGAAAGTAAAGTGAATTGAATTAGTTCGTAAGGAATCTCACAGCCAAGAGTATTAAGTCCCATGATACGAGGACAGTGACAAAGTCCAAGTGTACAGAAATTACGTTTCACGTTCACCATTTGATGAAGGCAGTTGCGCCCATCTTCCCTCATCGAAATATTACGAAAATGGGAAAATACCACCTTTACTGATCTGTCCATGTACAGAAATTGCGTTTTCACGTTCACCATTTGATGAAGGCAGTTGCGCCCATCTTTGCTCATCGAAATATAAAAAAAAAGAAAAAAGAGGAAAATACCACCAATACTGAACTGTCAACAAAAAGGCCAAAGCGACTAGGCCTATGCAGTTCTTTGAGTATCACTACCACGTGACAGAAGAGTATGGCAGTGAGTTACAGACAGATTATTACGTAAAGGTGGAAAAAAAGAAGGAGAATGCCTGCGAAAATATATAGAAAAATACTATCGCCACTGAGGTAAGGGCGTGAGAATTCTGATTTTATGGATGGTGCGAGCGTGTAGGAGGGAGGGAAGGTTCGAATTTCATGGGAGTTGGCCAAGCGTGAAAAGCACCACCGCCGCCATCATCATCATGCGGATTCTTTGGGTTTCTACTGTATTTGAAAAGGAAGAAGAAACTGGTAAAGGATTAACCAGAAAAAATGGCAACTCTTGGATGATTTTACGTAGGGATTCGATACACGCAGACATGTGTATGTTATAGAGAGAGATAGTGAAAGAAAGAGAGAGGGAGAGAGATCTGGTGTCCGTTTTAAACCCGAACATTGTATTATCCACAAAGTATTGACCATCCTGCTCAATTCTTTTATGGCGACAGTGCATTAAGTCTCCCTTTCGTCTCGGAATAAGCTAATTGGGTTTTCTCAGTAAATGCAGTCTTTCGTGTAAAAAGTCGGCCATTAAAGCTGTAGACTCTACCACACCAGTGTTGCCAGCTGTAGGGTAATTGCCCTACGCATAAGGTAATATAGGCTAAATCTTAGACAGCAGGGCTATATTTTCAGGTGTAGGGTAATGTAACAAGGTAGGTTTAGATCAATATGCTTATTAGTATCCATGATATTGCATATAAACGTAATCTAAAGATTTATTTATTATCATAGCCGCCGAATGTTGGGGTCATTTTCAGTTATGTAGGGCAATTTATCGTCTCCTGTAGGGGGCGTAGGGTTAGAGGGGTTGGCAGCAATGTATCACACTCTTTCCCGGAAAGAACATATGAGGGACCATTATCATTATTATACGCAGGTTTAGACAGGAAATAATAGACGCTTACTTATACTTGCCAATATGTTTATTAAGTGTTATTATTGACGAGAAGAGAGCAAAAAATTAACAAGGCAGTTGTAGTACATGATCAGAGAGAGAGAGAGAGAGAGAGAGAGAGAGACACACACACACACACACACACACACAGAGCAGAAGCTCAGTAGGACTGGGACCCCTTGGTTTGTACTAGCCCCTAGGCCCGGGAAGTTGTATTCATTAACATAGTTATGTTTTCACTATCCCTCGTGGATTTTGCTTATATATATATATATATATATATATATATATATATATATATATATATATATATATATATATATAAGCGAATACCACGGGAAAATGATAGTCAGGAATCCAAGCGCTTTCGTCTTTATTCAGACATCGTCAAGGAGCTACTAAAGTACAATTGGAGAGGAAGGCCTCAGGTACAAACAAGATCAGGAATACCAGATGGTTAATTATCAAAAGGGTAAAAAATTAAAAGGGATAATCCAGGATTATCGCGGATATCACACGGTCACAAACTTAAACAGATTCTTGAACCATAACCGAAATTACAAAGTATCTTTACAGTCCAAAACATGTAAAAACTGAATATATTAATTTTGTTGCTTATATTTATCTACAACTTTTTCATTATGAAAGCATCAAGTTTAAATAAACCAAGACTTAAATTTAGAACATTTCTATTATTTGACTTGATAAAACAAGATTCAATGATATTCCTTTTAACTGTGTCATTACATGGGACTAAGGCTCTTGCTTGACTCCAGTTAATAGGATGGTCTAAATCTCTCAGGTATGTACAAAATAATGCATTCGATATTTGCCCAGTTCTCACAGAATATTGATGTTGCTTAAGACGCTGTGAAAGAGATTTGCCGGTCTGTCCGTAACAGACTTTGTCACACTTTTTGCAAGGAATTTCATTTATGCAGCCTGGAAGATCTTTAGGAGAATTTTTGATTACTAAACTCTTGACATTAATATTACTGAATAAAACAACATTTATGTTAAAAAGCTTTAAAATTCTAGGAATATCTAAAACCTTTAATCATAAGGTAATTTTAGAATGTTATGCTTACTAAATTCAAGTTTGTCATTAGTTGAATAAAATGTTTTTTTAGCTCTTTTCCATGCCACATCTACAAAAGTCCTTGGGTATTTAAGTTTCAATGCAATATCATAAATAGTTTTAATTTCAGCGTCAATAAACTGCGGGCTACAGACACGTAAAGCCCTTAGGAACATCCCAGAAAAAACAGAGAATTTAACATTTTGATGGTGATTGGAGTAGTAATGAACAAAAGAGGCAATATTAGTTGATTTTCGAAAGACTGAAAAGGTGAAATTTCTATCATTTCTATGGACAGTTACATCAAGAAAATTCAAATTACAATTTCTTTCTTCCTCTACAGTAAATTTTATAGAAACGACTAAATTATTGAGATTATTAAGGAATTCCTGGAGGTTTTCGTGAACTGGCCAAATACAGAATATATCATCCACGTATCTAAACCAAATAACTTTTTGGGGCAAAATTCTTGGTAAGAGTTTTGTCTCAAAAAATTCCATGTAAATATTGCTAAGGACAGGAGATAAGGGATAACCCATAGCCATGCCAAACTTTTGTACAAAAAATTCCCCATTGAAACAAAATTTACTATCTTTGATACATAACCTTATGAGACTAATGAGATTTGCTACACTTAAGGGAATGTCATGACGCTCTAATTCCTCTTCCAAATATTCAAGTAAGTCATCTACAGGCACTTTTGTAAATAAAGAGACAACATCAAAACTAACCATATTAAAATCATAATTCAAATTTAAACTATTCAATTTGTTTAAAAAATCAACATTGTTTTTAACATTCGTGTTAGAAATATTTCCTACCAAAGGAGTAAGAATTTTTACAAGCCATTTAGATAAATTATACATAACTGAGCCCACTGAACTAATGATTGGTCTGATAGGGTTATTGATTTTATGTGTCTTGACTAAACCATACATGTAAGGTAGGGAGGCGCATTGCGGTGTAAACTGTTTAATTAAATGGTCCAAGCCCTTCAAAATGGATTTAATTTGTTTATTAAAATGGGAGTTAACTGTCTGTGTAGGGTCAGACCTCAGTTTCGTATAAGTATCAGTGTCATTTAGCAATGTCATTATTTTACTTATATAGTCACTTAAATTCATTATTACCACTGCATTAGATTTATCTGCTTTTGTCACCTTCACTGTTTCGTCTTCTTTAATTTTCTTAAAAGCCTGGAGAAATCTCACGGGTACATTAGGGGGAGAAGGTTTACTCATAGCACCATACACAATACCTTTACAAATATTGATATCATCAGGGCATAGGTTTTGATTCAATTTTTCTAAATAAACAAAAGGATTTTGAGATGTCGACACAGTCCAGGTTACCATTAAATACACCAAAGCTTAACCCATATCCCAAAGCCGCTGTCTTAGCACTATCCACTGGTTTGTCAGATAAATTAATCATGAAGTCCACGTTGGCATGCTTAGTCCAGTCGCTTTCAGCAATAAGATTTTTCAGCTTGACTTGGAGCTTCCTTTCAAGACGGTTGCAGCACTTTCTCAATTTTCCGTAGCAGTAATCCAGCATCCGATTCTTCCAATCGACAGGAACTGTCTGATTAAAGCTATACCGTTTGTGACCGTGTGATATCCGATAATCCTGGATTATCCCTTTTAATCTTTACCCTTTTGATGATTAACCATCTGGTATTCCTGATCTAGTTTGTACCTGAGGCCTTCCTCTCCAATTGTACTTTAGTAGCTCCTTGACGATGTCTGAATAAAGACGAAAGCGCTTGGATTTCTGACTATCATTTTCCCGTGGTATTCGCTTATTTATGAAGTCACGTGCATTTACTGTGATTTTTTAAGCATAATGGAAACCACACACAACTTCTACGCCTTTTCTTTGAATTTTCCGAGCCTTGTTCTATTCGTGACATCCTTCTGTAATGCTCTTATCATCGCTCACAAACTGAAACTCCGACTCAACTTTCTACGGAAGTGCATGAACGAGCAAGTGATGCCCAAGTCGATTTTACCAGTGAGAATTCTTCGCCTAGCAGAGCGACCTTTCGACGAGTTTCAACGCATCATACTTCAGAAACACATCGACATCACAAAAGTGGAAGTAGATAATGCGTTCCGTACACTTAGAAGCAGACGGTATAGCTTTAATCAGACGGTTCCTGTCGATTGGAAGAATAGGATGCTGGATTACTGCTACGGAAAATTGAGAAAGTGCTGGAACCGTCTTGAAAGGAAGCTCCAAGTCAAGCTGAAAAATCTTATTGCTGAAAGCGACTGGACTAAGCATGCCAACGTGGACTTCATGATTAATTTATCTGACAAACCAGTGGATAGTGCTAAGACAGCGGCTTTGGGATATGGGTTAAGCTTTGGTGTATTTAATGGTAACCTGGACTGTGTCGACATCTCAAAATCCTTTTGTTATTTAGAAAAATTGAATCAAAACCTATGCCATGATGATATCAATATTTGTAAAGGTATTGTGTATGGTGCTATGAGTAAACCTTCTCCCCCTAATGTACCCGTGAGATTTCTCCAGGCTTTTAAGAAAATTAAAGAAGACGAAACAGTGAAGGTGACAAAAGCAGATAAATCTAATGCAGTGGTAATAATGAATTTAAGTGACTATATAAGTAAAATAATGACATTGCTAAATGACACTGATACTTATACGAAACTGAGGTCTGACCCTACACAGACAGTTAACTCCCATTTTAATAAACAAATTAAATCCATTTTGAAGGGCTTGGACCATTTAATTAAACAGTTTACACCGCAATGCGCCTCCCTACCTTACATGTATGGTTTAGTCAAGACACATAAAATCAATAACCCTATCAGACCAATCATTAGTTCAGTGGGCTCAGTTATGTATAATTTATCTAAATGGCTTGTAAAAATTCTTACTCCTTTGGTAGGAAATATTTCTAACACGAATGTTAAAAACAATGTTGATTTTTTAAACAAATTGAATAGTTTAAATTTGAATTATGATTTTAATATGGTTAGTTTTGATGTTGTCTCTTTATTTACAAAAGTGCCTGTAGATGACTTACTTGAATATTTGGAAGAGGAATTAGAGCGTCATGACATTCCCTTAAGTGTAGCAAATCCCATTAGTCTCATAAGGTTATGTATCAAAGATAGTAAATTTTGTTTCAATGGGGAATTTTTGTACAAAAGTTTGGCATGGCTATGGGTTATCCCTTATCTCCTGTCCTTAGCAATATTTACATGGAATTTTTTGAGACAAAACTCTTACCAAGAATTTTGCCACCAAAAAGTTATTTGGTTTAGATACGTGGATGATATATTCTGTATTTGGCCAGTTCACGAAAACCTCCAGGAATTCCTTAATAATCTCAATAATTTAGTCCCTTCTATAAAATTTACTGTAGAGGAAGAAAGAAATTGTAATTTGAATTTTCTTGATGTAACTGTCCATAGAAATGATAGAAATTTCACCTTTTCAGTCTTTCGAAAATCAACTAATATTGCCTC
>NC_087204.1:4188055-4190555 GCF_015104395.2 Macrobrachium nipponense
AAAACTCATAAATTGACATTGAAAAAATTAATAAAAAAGATCACAAGGAAGGGAAAACAATACCGGAAATTAATTAGTTCAACGTCATATGAATCCTCGGTAGGTAAACAACCTTTGAACGCTTCCCTGGATCACTAGCGGATTCAGGAGGAGGGGGGGGTGGGGGTGGGGTGGGGTAAGTAACTGGACACGTGCGCCCACACTTTGAAAAGTAATGACAAAATAATAATATGGGAAGAGTTGATGATAATAATTACATATATTCGAAATATAGAAATCGGAAAAAGAAAAAAATAAAAAAATATAAATTTATAAAAATAATATAAAATTGAGAATGTAGTAATAATAATAATAATAATAATAATAATAATAATAATAATAATAATAATAATAATAAATAATAATAATAATTATAATAATATTGGAAGTTTATTTATAATAAGATAATAACATAAATGAGATTATAAAATGGGAAAAAAATAAAAATAGGAATATAAAAAATAATAAATTTTGGGAATAAGGGAATAATAATAATAATAATAATAATAATAATAATAATATAATAATAATAATAATAATAATAATAAACCAAAGAAACCTCATAATCATATGAGTTAATAAAATAAAAGGGAAAAGTAAATCCACAATAATATGTCTGATCTTGTTTATTTAAAATACAAGCAGATACCCTGCTTGTATTTTAAATAACAAGATCAGATATATTATTTGTGGATTTACTTTTTCAATAATTAATAATAATAATTAATAATAATAATAATAAATAATAATAATAATAATGGATTCGGTATTTCCTGATAGAACAGGCAATTGCTTTCCGATTTCATAATTTCTATTTAATTACTGAATAATGCCGCAGAAAATATATATTTTTCTCTCTCTCTCTCTCTCTCTCTCTCTCTCTCTCTCTCTCTCTCTGCGGATAAATCGCATTTTTTCAAAAGGTGCCGCCTTTTCCCCTTTCAGGTTGTTGTTCTCAGACGCCCCCCCACCCCCCCCCCCCCCCCCCCCCCCCCCCAACCGTCCATTAGAGAAAGCCCTTCCTGAGGAAAAGCACCAACGGTTTAAATGCCGCTTAATTTCGGGACAAGAAGAAGAAGGAGAAGAAGGAGAAGATGAAGAAGGAGGAGGAGAAGGAAGGCGGAGGAGGAGAAGAAGGAAGGAGGAGAGAAGGAAGGAGGAGGAGAAGAAGGGAGGAGGAGAAGAAGGAAGAAGAGGGAGAAGTGAAGAAGAAGAGAGGGAGAAAAAGAGAGGGAGAAGAAAAAGAAGGAGGAGGAGAAAATAAGAGGGAGGTAGGGAGAAGAAGAAGGAAGGAGGAGAACAAGAAGGGAAGAAGAAGAAGAAGAAGGAGGAAGGAGAGAGAAGAAGAGAAGAAGAAGAGAAAAGATAGAAGAAGGAAGAAGAGAAGAAGGAAGAAGAGGGAGAAGAAGAAGGAGAAGTAGAGGAGAAGGAGAGAAGAAAAAAAAAAAGAGAGGAAAAGAGGAGAAGAAGAAGAGAGGAAGAAAAGAGAAGAAGAAGGAAGAGAGGGAGAGAAGAATAAGAGAAGAGAAAAGGAGAAAAGGGAGAGAAAAGAAGAAAAAGAAGGAGAGATGGGGAGGGAGGAGAAGAGAGATGGGAAGAGGGAGAAGAAGGAAGAAGAAGAAAGAAGAAGGAGAAGAAGAGAAGAAGAAGAAGGAAAGAGAAGAAGCGAAAGAGAGGAGGAGAAGGAGAAGGAAGAGAAGAAGAAGAAGAATAGAGGAGAAGGAGAGAAGAAGAAGAAGAAGATGAGAGAAAGAAGAAGAAGAGAAGAAGAGAAGAGAAGGAAGGAGAAGAGAGAAGAGAAGAAGTAGAAGGAGAGAAGAAGAAGAGAGAGAAGAAGAAGAAGAAAAGAAGGAAGAAGAGAGAAAGAAGAAGAAACCGTTTACTGGCATCTCAAGACGTGGATAAAAAGCAAGAACTCGGTAGCCTTCAGGTAAGGAAGGATCTGGGATCTTGAATTCAATTTCCCAGAGAGTTAAAAAGAGAAAACAGTAACATTAGACGATAATACAATTTTAGGAAACGGAAAAAAAAATTAAATTAAATAAATTAACGGACGTTAAATTGATATTATAGGTATACACGCAATACTGTATTTTGAAATCTTGATGGACTCTTAAGGAGGCAGGATGCAGCCCGGAAACTCCACACTAAAAAGAAAAAAAAACACCCAGTCGAATAGGATAAACTGTGATAGAAAAATAATAATAAAAAAAAAATGAAAAAATAAATTAATTAAATGAAATAAAAAATATATATTTTAGAATCCTGCCTGATACCACATAATCGTTAAATGACTAAATTAATTAACATTTCCGCTCCTTACAGGTATCATGCGTTATACAGGGATGCCACTGAAATAATATTGATACGCGCAAAATAAAATATCAGGTACGATCTAGTGTAGAAAATATTTATAATAAGTCGACATTGAAATATCTTGATATATCTATCAATGGAAACT
>NC_087204.1:4200555-4210555 GCF_015104395.2 Macrobrachium nipponense
TTGGAGGACTGTGATAGAGCAAAAAAAAAAAAATAAATAAATAAATAATAAAAAAAAAAAAATAATAATAATAATAATAAAGAAAGATTAACCGAAATGTGATATAAATCAATATAATGTTTAATAAATGTATTCCAGAACTCGCAGCACTAAAATGCTGAATATACCAATCCAAGTGGTTTGCAAGATTCCATGAAACTTACATTCCTCATGATGTGATTTCAGCTGTCTTCTAGTCCCTTTCAGGCCTTAGTTATGTTTTCTGCCTTTATAAGCTCCTGCAAAGGTTCTGATAGTTTTTTCAAGATTATCAACCTGAGGCAGTCCCTCATAGAGAGTTTGTAACATGATTTTTACTTCATATAATTTTGTCCTCCTACCGTGGGGTAACCTTTATAAAACACTTGCATAGTAATCCTATAAATCCCAGGAGACAGGCGTGGATTGAAGCACCGATAACAAGTCATCGGTACAGGGTCACAGTACGACTGGAACTACACTATATTATAACAGTGCATCGGGTAGTTACACTTCACTTCGGTAAGATTATGACGTCACCGGTTAGCGCGCGCGGACGATTGTGTTGCCTTGAAAGCTATAGTTTGCGTTTTTATTGTGTCTTAGTGAGATACGCTGGACGTGTGAGTACTTGGCTATCAGTTTATGATTTATTAGGAATTGGTATATTTATATGAAACAGTTATAATCGACGATGCTTAAATGTCCACCGCATTTTTTTTGAAGAAATCTTATACGGTCTTTGCTAAACATGAACAAAACGCTTTATGCTTGGTATTTCCTGTAAGATTTTCCTATGACAACACATACATATGTTTGTGTGAGCGCTATGGGATACGACCCATATTAGACTTTCATGTGAGGTGTTCATTCGCTAGCGGTTTTCCTAAACGCTCCAAGCGACTGTTTAAAATATACACGTTTTTTCTTTTGCCATGATTGAACCGCCTTATTCCACACAATATCTTATACGTGATTTGTATGTTTAAAAGTGTGCTGATTTAGCTATTGCACTTTTAATTACTAAACTGGGTTTACGATATTATTTTACGATTTTCTATAAATAATTTATATCTATAAATCTGTTATTCCGTTGCCGGGGGGGGGGGGGGGGGGGTTCGTGGGTGTATTGCTTCCAGTGCGCCGCATCATAAGATTCTTTGCAGCGTTTCCTCGGCACTAACTGCAACCTTTTTCGTTCCTTTTACTGAACCTCCGTTCATATTCTCTTTCGTCCATCTTGCTATCCACTCTATCTTAACAGTTGATTCACAGTGCAACCGCTTTAAGGTTTTCTTCCTGTTCCACCTTTCAAACCTTTTCTGCTGCCAGTTTCCGTTTCAGCGATGAATGACCTCATAGGTTCCAGTGCTTGGTCTTTGGGGGTTAAAGTCTTTATTCAATGAATTCATAATAACAAGATGAGGGATATGTTATTTACTAACAATGCTGTAAAATGTTGGTTGAGGGCAGACTATTGCTCTCATAAGGCCAGTTTCAGCTAAGCTACTAATCATAAAATGTTGAGGACTACAAATCTAATCACTTATCAACGTCGTATATTCACAGTTTTTTCCCAGTTTTTTTTTATTCATATCATCATCGTATTTTGTTATATCTTTATAGTTCCAAGGTAGAGCTTTATGACCAGGTATTCTCATGAGGATTGTAATCTATATATACAGGGTGTCAATAAAATCCCAGTGCCATTACACGTATCTATGCTCAGAAACCATATAAACATAGAGTAATGCAGTTTTTTTTTTGTAGAACGTTCTACATTTCCTCAACTATAATTCAGAGCACTTCATTCTACGAAAAAAGAAAAAAATGGATTACTTCATGTTATATGGTTTCTGAGCAATAAATACTTTTAATGTTTACTGGGTTTATGGACACTGTATTATGATAAACGAATTACCGATTACCCATTATCCAAAAACTTTTTAGCAATCGCATGATATAAGCTAAATTGTATTTCACCTTTTCGAATGTCCTTGGCATAATATTATGTTCATCTCCTATCCATCCGGGATGATGGAATTATACAATTATCGTCGATCTAACGGGACAGAATATTTGGGGGTCCTTTCCTCTCACTTTCCCGCAAATATTCGGGAATTCGTGAGCCTCTGTCCAGTGACTCCATGATTTCGTATTTAAAAACGATAGCTCTCTATTTGGTCATCACAGGATTGCATGACAGTTGACAACATCATCGTTCGGGGGGTATAGTGTCATCAGTGCACCTCGTGCAGTACACTGTAGGCATTACTTTTATATATATATATATATATATAGTATATATATATATATAATATATATATATATATATTTATATATATATATATATATATGAAGTATTTCTGTCGTATCAGTATTTAAGTAGGAATTATGAAATCTATAACCATCGCCTGCTTTATCAGGAAATACCGAATCCCATTATTATTATCACTAGATTATTTTCATTTTTTTTTAGTATTTTTATTATTTCTCAATTTTATTATTATTCCTTTAATCGATTTTTTCATCGTTTTCCCAATTTTAAATTAAATGTTATTATTTTCTAAATCTTCAATATTATTACTTTGTCATTATTTTTCATGGGGCTACGTGCCCAGGTGGCCAAACCCCTGCCTGAATCCGCTAGCCATTTCCCAATGTTTCAGTCTAAGGATTATCACCCCTGGTAGTACTACGTAGGTGTCCAATGGACAGCTTCGTTGTCAAACTGGAATTCGTCTCACAGGAAGACCTGCATGATGAAGGTTAACAGACGCCCTCCCTCTCCCCCCACCTCCCTTGATTCCATTTGGCCGGATGGATTGCCTTTGGAGAGGCCGTGGTTCATACTCCCTGTGGAGAATACTTGTAGTTAATAAAGTTCATTACTCTCTCTCTCTCACACACACAGGCACACTATATATATATATATATATATATATATATATATATATATATATAATATATATATATATATATATATATATATATATAGTATTTGTGTAGCGCGGAAGATAAACGAATAGAACCTAGTACCATGCCAGTAATCTTTCCACAAAGTCATCGATCACTTTTCCTGGAATAAGAGGCACTGGGCACAAAGACCTTATCAGTAGTTTCGTGGAGACAAACCTCATTCAGAAACCCCAATAACGAAGCAAACTTTCCCCTCATTGCTCAAAGGGAAAAGCTTTTTTTTTTGTTTTTTTTCAGGATAATTCACAGGAAAATTCATTCAGCCATAATTCCTTCATGAATCCTATCAAACTGTCAGAAAGTGAACGTTGGTACAGTACGGACAATGACAACATTCGATGTAAGTTGCACCTTAAGCTCTCTTTATGTTAAAACAGACCACAACTACTTGTGCCTGGTGAGCTGCACTACTGTAATGTTTCATTATTTAGATGTAACTTTTATTAAAGTGAAAATTTTCTACGTAAAAATAACGATAGATGGAACTCGCCAAGTGTGAGGTGGACTCATGTGCTTACGAATGTTGCCAGATAGCACTTAGTTGGGTGATGTCCTTTCGGATAGTTGCAGATTTTTTGTCTTTATTTTTTTAGTGACATACATAGTGAAGCAACCTCTAAGAAGCGGTTTATGTAGGTCCAACTTACAATAAAGAACACCAACTTACGATAAAAAAATATCGTGTAAATAACCACTGTTTTGAGAGAGAGAGAGAGAGAGAGAGAGAGAGAGAGAGAGAGAGAGAGAGAGAGAGAGAATCTGGTTTTGTGGTAATGGACTGTTGTTTTATACTGGTAAATTAATGCATTATACTAGACCAATTGCGCTACCACACTCCAACCCCCAACACCTACACTAGTCGTATGTACAGTGGGGCTCAAATCTCATGCGACATGATTCGTTTTTGTATCGTCCATATTCTCCAGACTCAACGTGATGTTGCCAAGTAGTGCTATTTTTTTTTTCTTTTTTTTCATTTGGTAATGTCATTCATGTCGAACAGTTTGTGAATTCACAGCTAGCCTTATTTTCCTTATGGTTAAATAGTTATGATCCCTTTTATGCATTGGTATAATTCTTATTTGTGTGATTTGAATTGATTTTTTTTTATCTTTACGTTGCTCAGTTCAAGTGTGGTGTGATAAGGTTAGCGGTGCCAGCAATGAAAGCACACTTAACATGCTCCTCGACTGGTCATCATAACTATGTCTGCAGCATTATGACAGTAAACCTAATAAGCTCAACAGTCATAACAACAATTTCAATGTAGGAATATGAATTGAAACAAGTTTTATTTGAATGTTGAAGATTTCGGCTGCGTTTAAGCTGCCTGTATGTTGGAAAATGTTTTATAGGCCTACAAAATAATCTAAGCCATCTGAGATGTAATGTTACTCATGAATTTATTTGTAGAGACACCTCACCTGTTCTTTGAGGAATATGAATTACAACCAGTTTTCTTTGAATGTTGAAGTTTCAGGCTGTGTTTAAGCTGCCTGTATGTTGCAAAATGATTTATAGGCCTAGAAAAATAATCTAAGCTTTCTGAGATGTAATCTTTATTAATGTTTTTATTTGTAGAGATTGCCTGTCTTTGAAGAATAAAAACGATGATGATGATGATTTTGGTTATATGGAGAAGATGGCTATAATCGAAATATCATAAGTTTAATTAATATCAAGGCATATGGAACACTGGTTTTTCAAAAACTGTTTACAACATTATTTTCTTAAAAGTCCTTCTGCTCGCTTTTGATGTATAATTTATTCTATTATAAGGTAACTTGAAGTGCAAGAATGTGTAGATAACCTCATTTGCATTCTGGCCAGAAATTGTTAATATAGAGATGTGAATGTTAAGCGTAAAGTAAAGAAATCTAACACCTAAGCCTAGGAATAATATCTTGGCCTTGACAAATAAGCGAATATTTGCTAGTACGCTATCAGTTTTGAAATATTAAGAAAGATAACAAATAATTATGTATGAAAATCCAAATATTCCTTAAACACATAAAGTAAATGTTTTCAAGATAATTTAATGGTCGCTACTCATTGTAGACCTACTTATATACCAGGTGGTTATTGTTGCACCGACACTGATACGTCACACATGCTCCCCTCACACGTTATCGGTGGGCGCATTCTACTTTTGTATATACATATTTACATTTTCTCAGCGTTGAGGGTAAAAACAATCAAATAGGACTATACCAAATTTTATGTTCGCTTTGAAAGCATTATTAATGTTAAAATTTTTTTTTATTTATTTATTTAACATGTGAACTGAGGTTTGATGGCGACTTCGTTTTGGTCAAATGCTTCAGCAATGAGTGAACGAAAGTTTTGAAAATGTTTCGCAAGGGTTTTTCTGAAATTTGGCTACACGAGACATTTTCTTACAATTTTCAAATATATGACAGATTTCACACTTATGAAACATATTTTTGGCCTTAGCGTATGCAATACT
Organism: Macrobrachium nipponense; assembly: GCF_015104395.2. NCBI lineage: Eukaryota > Metazoa > Arthropoda > Malacostraca > Decapoda > Palaemonidae > Macrobrachium > Macrobrachium nipponense. Next base: position 4,206,020 of record NC_087204.1, read on the forward strand.
CGCGTTTTCGCATTGAAATAAAGGATAAATATGGAGCATGCTAGGTTGCCAGTTAGTGGAATTTTGAACGAAATCCTATGGAGTCATGTCGCATGAGATTTGAGCATCCCAACTGTACCTTCCTACCTGTTTGCACCGGGAGTATGGTGCGTTCCATAATGAAATGAAGATAAACGGTGATGATATCGCTACTAAATGCAAAAACATGTATTAAAAGATGCACAGTTTCCCTCCATTCCGTTGCAACCATTATTTCGTAAATTATTTTGTTTCGGTGGTTTTCCGTAAAAAAAGCTTGCATTATCATTGTTGTAGGTCTAGGGATTTGCCGCTGCGTTCTCCTCTCAACTTTAATGCTGACTTTCAGGAACATTTCTCTCCCCAGTCAGGTAGGGATATTTAATGGAGTAATATTCTCGAACGTTTTATCGAATAAACGGCTTTAAAAATCTTTATGACTGATAAGACGTTTTTTTTTTTTTTAAGGGAGAGAAAATGGAATTCTTTTAATCCATCTACAACTCGTGAAAGCTACTGCAAGATAGCTCCACTCTTCTTACAACTTTACAGAAACCATTCTTGGATTCGAGAATCGTATATAAGCAATCGGTGTCCTGTTAGGTTTCGTTTGTAACGATTGTGATGAATACTTGAAACAGGATTTGAAAATACTTTTACTTTTAATGATAAAGTTTTGGAAATAGCTCTGTAAACTGCAAATAAGAGTCGTGATTATAAGAGGTTTGAACGGAGAGATTGTGGAAGATTCTCTCTCTCTCTCTCTCTCTCTCTCTCTCTCTCTCTCTCTCCTCTCTCTCTCTCTCTCTCTCTCACAGCTTTTGATATCACTTCACGTCGTGTTCAGCCTAGTCCATAGGAATGTGACTGTCGTTTGTAAAACTGCTATGTCATCATAAATCCCATATGCCATTTATGCATGGCATGTATACACAACGTGACATGTAACTCTGAACAGCTTTTACACAATTCTTTATACCTTTTTTCCGTAATTCATCAAAGTGAAAAATAAATCCTTTCATAAAAGAAATCTCGTTTCCCAGCGTCGAAATCTACGCAGGAAACAATACATAACGCTGAGAGAACGCAATCAGCGTGCTTGCTGATCTATCTTCATTCATATGTCATTATCAGACGTTTGACACGAGGTGTCCAGTGACGACTTTCATTTTTCTTTCAAATTGGCTTTAAAAGAAAAAAGTTATTCGTAATGGGACGGATGTGAAAAGGCCTGTCAGGAAGTAACGCGTATGCAAATTTCAAACCGAACGTTTTTGATCTTAATGTTTTGCATTATGCTGATAGTGAGTATTTTACGAATGATTTCATTCGCTGTAAGTTCGACAGACTTATCCATATTATCCACTTCATTATATATTTTTATTATTGTAAGAGAGTTTCAATATCATTCAATTCATTATATGTTTTATTACTGGTAGATTTCCATATCATTCACTTCATTATATATTGGTAATTAGTTTCTAGTCATTTCATTATATGTTTTATTATTGGTAAGGGATTTTCCATATCATTCACTTCATTATACGTTTTATTATTGGTAAGAGAGATTCCTATCTTTATTAATTGTTTTTTGGTAAGAGAGTTTCATATCATTTCAATATCATTTCCACTTCATTATTATATGTTATTGGTAAGGGATTTTCATATCATTTCTTACTTCATTATACTCGTATTATTGGTAAGAGAGATTCCATATCGTTTCATATCATTATATGTTTTTTTTTTTATTGGTAAGAATGTTTCTATATAATTCACTTCATTTGTTAATGTTTTATTATTGGTAAGAGTTTCCATATCAAGCACTTCATTATATGCTTTATTACTGGTATGAGTTTCCATATTATTCACTTCTTTATGTTTTATTATTGATAATAGTGGTTCCTATCGGTAAAACGGACTTATAATTTAGTTTAATTCAGGTTTAGCTGGTTATATGCCATCACAATCCCTGCTCCTTGATCATGTTTCTAACTACCCAGCAGACAGCATATCCTGCAGGTTTATAAAATTTAATTATTATTTTATTGCATAAGTTTCTGGCGGTTCACTCGTGCAACCTGACGAAGCCGATGTGTTTAATTGGCTCACAGTAGTAACTATAGTGTTAGTACAAGAACAATTATTACAATATATAATATACTATTGCTCTGTGTTAAAACCTTTTATACTGGAAGGTATTTTTAAATTACATATACAATACTGTTGCTCAGGTGTTTTTTAATCATGTTTAAATCAGGTTTAAAACCTAATTTTATCGGCCGGTTTGGTAGGCGCCGGTGCAGCGTGTTCATGTGGCGTTGGTGGCGGCTCGTTGCCTGCCGTACGTCTAATTTATTTTCGATATAATTTCAGACAATCAGAACTGAGTACTAGTACCGAAAATAATTCGAATTGGAAGAATAATGTTGAAATTTTGGCATTCGGAAATCGTACCATGTCCCGTACTGAAAGCAACCTAGTAATTGCAATATACCGTTCCCAGGTAAGTGGCTTTTTTTTCTATAACTCATGCATTTTTCTTTATATCTTCGCGACAAGTTCATTAATTAATTAAATAACGATAGAGCAGGTTAATTCATGCGAGTGTTTTGACTAGCGTAAGTTACAATAGCGTCCCTGCATTGTGGTTAGGTCTAGGTACCTTGAGACTATATATAACATTTTTTTCAGTTTATTTTTATTATTATTATTATTATTATTATTTATATTATTATTATTATTATTATTATTATTATTATTATTATTGTTTTTGCATTGTTTAGATGTTACGTTCCATGAGGGTGCTCAGTTCCACTGACGATTAGTCAAAGGCTGTGCTTACGTAAGGTAGTGACGGCTTCTTTTGGCGCGTGGTTCGGTCTAGTTTCCACGAGACTGCAACCGTTATTCTACAGTTTAATAGCAATTGGAATAAAATCAGTTATAAGTAAGCTATGGAATAAAATCAGTTCTGAAATAGCTATTGAATAAAATCGATTAAAAATAGCTAATGGAAAAACATCAATATTGATCAGCTAGTGGGTGGGCCCTTTAGGAAGACACTTATCTCTTTATTCGTTCATTTATTTAATTTTACTTTGGTGGACTAGTTCACACCATTAGATGCATTTTTAGTAAATGTAGAGAATGAGATGGTAAGGAGAAGAGTAAAGAGAATCCCTCGCTGTCGACCCTTAAAAAAAAAAAAAAAGTAGGAAATAAAGTGAATTGAAATAAGTTCGTAAGGAATCTCACAGCCAAGAGTATTAAATCCCATGATACGAGGACAGTGACAAAGTCCTAGTGTACAGAAATTACATTTCACGCTCACCATTTGATGAAGGCAGTTGCGCCCATCTTTGCTCATCGAAATATTACAAAAAATAGGAAAATACCACCATTACTGAACTGTCAACAAAAGGCCAAAGCGACTAGGCCTATGCAGCTCTTTGAGTATCACTACCACGTGACAGAAAGAGTATGGCAGTGAGTTACAGACAGATTATTACGTAAAAGTGGAAAAAAGAAAGATAATACTTAGCGAAAATATATAGAAAAATACTATCGCCACTGAGGTAAGGGCGTGAGAATTCTGATTTTATGGATGGTGCGAGCATGTAGGAGGGAGTTGACCAAGCGTGAAAAGCACCACCGCCGCCATCATCATCATGCGGATTCTTTGGGTCTCTACTGTATTTGAAAAGGAAGAAGAAACTGGTAAAGGATTAACCAGAATAATTGGCAACTCTTAGATGATTTTACGTAGGGATTCGATACACGCAGACATGTGTATGTTATAGAGAGAGATAGTGAAAGAAAGAGAGAGAGAGAGATCTGGTGTCCGTTTTAAACCCGAACATTGTATTAATCCACAAAGTATCTTTTTCAATTTTGTTTGTAACTGAACATACCCTCCTGCTCAATACTTTTATGGCGACAGTGCATTAAGTCTCCCTTTCGTCTCGGAATAAGCTAATTGGGTTTTCTCAGTAAATGCAATCTTTCGTGTAAAAAGTCGGCCATTAAAGCTGTAGAGTGTAGACTCTACCACACCAGTGTTGCCAGCTGCAGGGTAATTGCCCTACGCGTAAGGTAATATAGGCTAAATCTTAGACAGCAGGGCTATATTTTCAGGTGTAGGGTAATTGTAACAAGGTAGGTTAGATCAATATGCTTATTAGTATTCATGATATTGCATATAAACGTAATCTAAAGATTTATTTATTATCATAGCCGCAGAATGTTGGGGTCATTTTCAGTTATGTAGGGTAATTTATCGTCTCCTGTAGGGGTGTAGGGTTAGAGGGGTTTTGCAGCAATGTATCACACTCTTTCCCGGAAAGAACATATGAGGGACCAATATCATTATTATACGCAGGTTTAGACAGAAAATAAGAGACGGTTACTTATACTTGCCAATATGTTCATTAAGCGTTATTATTGACGAGAAGAGAGCAAAAAATTAACAAGGCAGTTGTAGTACATGATCAGAGAGAGAGAGACAGAGACAGAGACAGA
>NC_087204.1:4215555-4240555 GCF_015104395.2 Macrobrachium nipponense
TATTTGATCCATTATGCATTGCATAACCCATATTTTGCATATTTAAAAGGCATTGAACTTACGGGGTTTTACGCCGCGCCAGAGGTTGCCACTGCAGTATATGCAAGAAATGGGATTTAATATGCAATGCCTTCGCTGTATCCTGATGGTACCCTTCGATGTCTTAGTGCCCTTGCCACACTGGGATCATCAACGTTTTGCATATATAGGAGGCATTAAACTTAGGGGTTTTTTACACCGCGCCAGAGGTTGCCACGGTAGTAATATGCAAGTATTTGATCCATTTATACATTGCATAACCCATATTTTGCATATTTAAAAGGCATTGAACTTACGGGGTTTTACGCCGCGCCAGAGGTTGCCACTGCAGTATATGCAAGAAATGGGATTTAATATGCAATGCATTTGGCATTGATACCCATTCCCGAGGGTATCATGTGGCAGGAGAGAGAGGGGGTGCACCACAGTCCAATCTTGGAGAAGGGATGCGCAACAATCCACTCTTCGGGCACTTGTTGCCAGTCCACTAGCTGCTGTAGTCTCTCCATCGCTCAGAACTGCTTCCACAACTACATCCAGGAGTGATCTCCATCGCAAAACTCAGCCTGTTCCTGTTCCCAACAGCAGAGTTATCCTGGCTTGTTTCTTCTGCAAGCAAACCACCAGTTCTCCTCAAAATGCAGAGATTCCTTTGTGTGCACCCTTTACGAGACAGCGTTTCCCTTGTAGAGCTCTCGGAAGATCTTCGCTTCTTGCTCCAGTTTTCGGAGGTCGGCTGCAAATCCCTTGATTTGGCGAAGTTTTTGTTCGAGGCTGTCTATTTGTCGGGAGAGAGCTTCGCAGTTGATCGTTTGGTGTCCACAGACATCGAGCTTTATCCGAGCCTTTTTCTCTTCAGCTTTCCTCTCAGATATAGGAGCCTTCATTCCTTGACGCTCCTCTTCTCCTGTAAGTATTTTGACTTTGGTTTTCCAAGCCTTTGATCTTCGTGTCCTTGGCCAAGGTCTCCTCTTGGAGGCTTTCGAGTTCCAAGATTGCCTCCTATCTTTTCAAACTCCGTCGTCTCTAATTCCTCCTTCGCTTCAGCCAATTCAAATTCAAGTTGAACTTTCCTTCTTCTTATTTCATTCAGCTTTCCATTTGCCTTCGGGTTTTCTGCTACAACAGTTTGAGATGCTTTCTGCAAACGGATAACTTCCATTTGTTTGAGGGTGCACTCATTTTCCAGTCGGAGGAGCTCTCTATCTTTTTGCAAGTTCTCCTCTTTCAGCTTTTCTAGTTCCTCCTTTTTCTCAACTAATTCAGCTTTACATTTGCGGAGCTGTTTTCACATTTTCCTGGGCACCTGTTTCTCAGCGACAAGGACTCGTAACTCGTCCTCTAAGTCGCTGATCTTGGAGGTCTTCTGCTCGCTTTCCTTCTTCAGACTTTCAATAGTCTTCTCTTCCTTCGTTTATCTTTGCGAAGGCTTTGCAAGTCCTCATTTAGCTCGGTTATCCTGACTTGCATTTCTATCCTGCTGTCTTCTCTTTGCTGTAGATCTCGATGCAACGTCTCCTTCTCCATCTCGAGAACTACGACAGTGTTTTCCAAAATGATCAGCTTATGGTCCTTCTCTTCTCTCTCTTTCATTTGAACTTCGGTTACCTTATCCTTTTCTAAAATTTTGCTTTTCAATATTGCATTTCTTTCGGACATTGAATAGATTTGTGTGTCCCTTTCTTTGTTCAACAGTTCGAGTCTCTGATGTGCTCTTCCATCTTCATTCTTCCTTGAGTCAGGGCCTTTACCTTCCGTGCTAATTCATTTATCAGCTGGTCTTTCTCTAACCTCTCTTTTTCAAGCCTTAAAAAGGCATTTTCATTCTTCATGATTATTTCCTCGAACTTTCGACTAGTATCCAAATGCGGTGATACCTCTTCACTGTCCGAACTGTAGTCATCTCATAGTCTGACTGACTGTCTTCTTCATTATCCGAATCATCGTCTGCGTTATCCGAAATATCGAGTTTGTCAATTTCAGAATGAACAACTTGGTTCTCTAGATTTCCAGCCTCCTCAAGACAGCCAACGTTGCCTCCAAGGCCGAGAAATCGACAAAGAACCGAACCATACTAATGCCAAATCCACGAAGTATAAATACTTCAGTGAATAGCACAACAAGTATGGCAAACAAAAACCACATAATCTCGCGGGGGACTTGAAAAACCACGAATTCAAAGCACTGTGCGAACACAACTGTAAGCAAACTTAGAAACATCTTTGTTTGTTATAAATCAACTCTCTCTCTACTTATCGCTAATTTTAAAAAAAGACGCGTGACGTTTCTGGATTCTGCTGTCTTCAGGAATGCTTGCTGATCCCCGGACACAGTTTGACGTGTCTGGGTTTCTCGAGTCATTTTGGGCTCCACGGGAGTTGCTTCGGTCTTCAGAAGAGAGGAATTTCTATGCAGTCCTCGGGGACCTTCTGACCACCCTGGAGCCAATCTTCACACACACATATCTATGTGAACTATATTTTTAGTAGAAAATAACTGACAACTGATTCACGATTTAAGTCATAAATGAGAAAGCTAATTAGAATGCAAATTTATTATTGATATGATATTTCGTACAAGAACATCAATTTGATATTTTGCCTCCTCAGTTTCTACTGAAATTTTTTAGGGCAGGAGTACTGTCGACATTTTATCAGTATCTGCTCATACTTCAGTATGATATGGTTAATATATTTTCAATTTAAAAGTGTTAGAACATTAGAATTGCGAATTGATCAACATATTTTCTCTTTACTAGCATTAGCTCAGGGTTTAATGTAAATTGACAGATATATTAGTACTTTATAAGTATTAGGGGCAGTCTTGAGTATATATTGGCCCATACGTTTTTTACTTTATAGTATTAGCTCAGGTTTTAGTATAAATCGACTTATATATTTTCATTTTAAAAGTATTAGCTTAATTGTAAGTATAAATTGAACAATATATTTTCACTTTATAATGTATTACTAGCTTAAAAGTAAGTATCAATTAACCAATATATTTTCACTTTATACTATTAGCTCGGGCATTAGTGTAAATTGACCAACATATTTTCAGTTTATAAGTATTAGCTCAGGTCCTAACACAATTGAGCCAGTATATCCCAACTTTTTAGATTTTACCTAAAATATAAAGTCCAGTATATTCTCACTTTATAAGTGCTAAATAAATTGAAACTCAGACGCGTTCAGATTCCAATTCAGCTCGGTGCAGGTCGTAGAACCTGTATGATACTTGTCATCAGAAAGTTGTCAAAAACTAGGGGCTATGAAAAAAGGGGATATATATATATATATATATATATATATATATATATATATATATATATGTGTGTGTGTGTGTGTGTGTGTGTGTGTGTGTGTGTGTGTATATATTCAACTTGATTATTTTGGAAAATACTTGTCCTAAGGTGTGAAGTCACGAGGTTACGAAATGCTGAAGCCAATTTGCCCCATGTATGTATATATATATTATTATATATATATATATATATATATTATATATATATATATATATATATATATATATATATATATATATATATATATAATATATATATATATATATATATATATCATATATATATATATATATATATATATATATATCCCCTTTTTTCATACCCCCTCATTTTTTTACAACTTTCGGATGAGACGAATTTCTGTACAGTCCTCAGGAGCCAACTTCACACACAAACACACACACACACACCCTCACATATATCATATGAACTTTATTTTTAGTACAAATAGCTGACAAGATCACGATTTAGGTCATAAATGAAACTTTTTTTAATATGCACTCAAACAAATGAAAGACAGAGAGAGAGAGAGAGAGAGAGAGAGATCGAAAGAAAACTTTTTTAACATGTGAGAGAGAGAGAGAGAGAGAGAGAGAGAGAGAGAAAGAAACGTTTTCTTTAACCACGCACACAAACAAATGCATGCAATATAGAATTTTCCTTTCGCCCGCTGAACCCTTGCACTTTCACCCACCAGCGATGCCAGATTAAGGATAAATGACCCTCCTTAAGGATCCGAAATATCACAATAACTTAGGACGGTGCGTTCTTTTAAAAGCAATGTCGTGAAATGGTATTGGCCCATTTTTGTTATTGGACAGCGTGATATGATGAGAGAGAGAGAGAGAGAGAGATGATACTTTAACGTCTTAGAGACTCCGAATAATTGTAGCATTTTTTTTTTTCCAAACTTATCTACGAGTCTCTGTATTCCATATACGCATCTATGGCTGACAGGCTTCTCTCTCTCTCTCTCTTTAGCTCTCTCTCTTCCTCTGTCTGTCTGTCTCTCTATTCTTTACCTTTTTCCCTTTCTAATTTGGAAAGTGCAAGCATGAACTGCTAAGTTGACAATTAAGAGTTTTAAATATTTTAACCTAACCTTCTCTCTCTCTCCTCTCTCTCTCTCTCTTCTTTACCTTTTTCCCTACTAATTTCGAAAAATGGAATCATGAAGGCAAAGTTGACAAGTTCCGGGTTGCATCCCTGCTCCTTAGGAGTCCATCACTTTGTTCACCATGTGCGCTGTTTCCAGTAGCATTATACACACACACACACACACACACAAACACACACACACACACACACACATATATATATATATATATATATATATATATATATATATATATATATATATATATATATATATAAATATACTTATGCAAAATCACAGTAGATGCAAGTGACTTCATTAATTAAGGCGAATACCACAGGAAAATGATAGGCAGAAAATCCAAGCGCTTTTTTCGTCTATACTAAGACATTGTCAATATTTAGTACAGACGATAGCGCTTGGATTTCTGCCTATCATTTTCCTGTGGTATTCGCCATATATATATATATATATATATATATATAATATATATATATTATATATATATATATATATATAGTATATATATATATATATTATATATATATATATATATTGCAGGAGAAAATTAAATTATTGATGAATCATTTAATCCCCTTTTCGATGCGTCGGTGCATTCATTGCGAATCATCCTCGGCTACAATAATATCACGACGATTCTAATAACGAATTAAATCAAATGCAACTGACGAGAGCGGATGTCCAAACGAATATAAGGGATAATCACGTGATGAAATCACATTAAGCAAAATTCACGAGCGATCCACTGATGCTATTTTGTTTACGGCGGTAATGACAATAATAGCTGCTTTGCTTTTGATGCCGTTGGTTTATCTAATTCTGAATAGTGGAAGAGAAGGTGTAACTGTTACATCGAATGATTTAAATAAAATCATCCATTAAGCTACAGATATCCTTTAATACCCCCCCAATTCGCTGTACCTCGGAGATAATATGTTTTCACAAATGTTAACCAAAAGGGGAATATTTTATTTGATTATCAAATTCGTCGTCTCGTGGAATCAACCACGAAAAAACAAGAACTCAGGCTTCATGGACGTGTGGGTTAAGGTGCGTCATTGTAGTCATAGTTCCTGTTCTGCCATGGTTCGATCCCCCACGAGACGACGAACTTATTATCAACTACAAAAAAAAAAAATCCCCTTTGGTTACGCGTGGATATGTATTATTTCTGAGGTAGAGCGAATTGGATATTAAGGGACATTTGTAGCTTAAAGTTTATATATATATATATATATATATATATATATATATATAATATATATATATATATATATATATATATATATATATATATATATATATATAAACATTAAGCTACAAATGTCCCTTAATATCCATTTCGCTCTACCTCAGGAATAATATATATTCATGTGTTAACCAAAGAGAAATTTTGTAGTTGAGAATAAGTTAGTCGTCTCGTGGGATCGAACTACGGCAGAACAAGAATAATTCATGACTACAATGACGCGCCTTAACAAACACGCCCATGAGGCCTGAGTTCTTTTTCTCCTGTATATATATATATATATATATATATATATATATATATATATATATATATATATATATATATATATATATATATATATATCTTTTAACCTTCCTGCTGAATAAATCTAAATTTTAGCAAATAAGACGATTTTCTGTTAACCCCGCAGCCTCATACCCCACAAACACGCTTATGCAGTCGACGTATCTCGTAGAAAGGAATTTATGTCACCCATCGTGAGTTTCTTAAGCTCCCTACGAGGATACAATTCACTTCCAGCGGCTCTTTAGCGTCTGGAACAGACTAAGGAAATTCATGCAAGGCAACTCGACTTGTCAAACGGTGGGCCGGTTTATATCTCAGTCACGTTTCTTCTAAAGTACATTTTTCGCTACTTGTGGAGTAAGCCTACAAACTGCTTTGTTGTTCTTGTTGTTATTCTAGTTGGGGAGCGGGGGGTGGGGGAGGAAGGAGTGGTTCTATGGAAGAGCCTAAAATGGTCTGGAATGAAAAGGGCGAACCGAACAGATTCCCGAAAGATATCCTGACAGTTTTTATCTTTTCTTTTAAATATGCAGTGTGTCCATAAAGCCCCAGTACCATTCTGAGTAATACATACTTGTAATGGTACTGGGACTTTATGGACACCCTATATTTGCAATTATGTAATCACAGTATAAAATTTTTAGCTACATCATTCTTGTGACTCTCTCTCTCTCTCTCTCTCTCTCTCTCTCTCTCTCTCTCTCTCTCTCTCTATGTTTACTGTCGATCAGGAGAGGAAAATCAGAGGATATAGTCTTTAGCTACATCATTCTTGGGACTCTCTCTCTCTCTCTCTCTCTCTCTCTCTCCCCCCCCCCCCTCTCTCTCTCTCTCTCTCTCTCTCTCTCTCTCTCTCACGTCTCTCTCTCTCCTCTATGTTTCTTGTCGATTAGGAGATGAAAATTAGGGTACACAATCTTAAGCTACAACATTCTTGTACATAATGAACTGGTTGCAGAACACCCAAAATAAACTCAAAATACTTGCATATTTACAATTAACGGCTACAATTTCCAAAAGCCATTTAAAAAGGGCTCTGTACTCAGGACACAAAATGAAAGTTCAAGATTTTTTACAAGAGGTCATCATCACCTGTACTTCGGACCTGGAAGAGATCTCTGTAAAGAAAGCCGTGCAGTGGCAATTGAAATATTAATGAGAGTATGTCTGAGAGTGAGGGAGGTAGGTACTACAAGTGTTTCAAGAGAGCTGAAAAGCGATCTAAGTCTGCGCTCTTTCTCACATATGCTGTTTATTTTGTTAATGATGAGATGTGTAAAAGGAATAGATACAAGGCGTGATCCGACCTCCAGCTTACTCGGGAAGCGCGCAAGGTTCCCCCAGCCCCTCTACGGATATGTTGTAAACATTTCATTCCTAACTTGGACGTGAAGTGGCCTTCGTATTAACACTCATACTTAGTACTGCTCATTAAACAAGGTCATATATTCTCAGTCATAAGTGGAAACCCCCGCGGAATACTGAACTGAAACTAAGCTAAATTCAGTACACCAAGTAAAAGAAAACATTGCTAAAAACTTTAACCTTAAATCAAAAAACGACAAACTACTGAGTCTAGAGGGCTGCAATTTTTGTGTGTTTGATGTTGGAGGTGGATGATCAACATACCAATTTGCAGCCCTCTAGCCTCATTCATTTGAACATATCTCGAATCCTCGTTTAACAGTTCTATCAGAATAATGTCTTCTTTTTTTCTCTACGAATATAATAAAGAAGTTAGCATGGTCGGATATCCTGATCAAAATGACACCTGGATAAACACCATCCCTTATAAAACTTCTACATATATGGCCCGACTTGATCTAATTCTGTCCAGTAGTTTTACCGTCTATAGCGAACGTACATACATAAGTACATAGTCCAACCCTCAGTTATATATATATATATATATATATATATATATATATATATATATATATATATATATATATATATATATATATATATTCGTGTCTTCGTTCGTGTATTTGGTCCAGAAATGTTATCATGGGCTCCTATATATAATTTCTCTTACCTCCCATTTGATAATCACATTAATTACATTCCCTTGGAAATCAAGCCATCTTGTCAGTTGTCTGAGAAGAAGCCATTATCAATTGGAATCAATGTCTAATGTAATAAAATCCGTTACCTGCAAAGTACGTCAATGACTGCGTCTGTCTGTCTACACATTTTAAAAGAAAGAGGAAGTAGCGATTCTTCACCCTCGGTAAATCGACAAATAAGACGACATAATTCTTTTACTGGAGTAAATAAAGCGCATCGTAATCAAAGTTGCAGCATCCGAGATCCCGAAATTGCCCCCAAAAGTTATTTTACGACCCCGTAAATCGCGAGCAAATTCATAATTAACAACCGGGTAGCGCTCAGCGCCTCGAGACGCGAGGTGGGATTCATTGTCTCTGCAGGTTTCCAAGACGGTCGATTTTGAAATGGATTCCGGGAGTGGAGTGGGAAGGTGCGTATATATATATTTATTATATATGTATAAAAGGCCCTTAAAACCTCTGGTACAATCTTCATTGATAAAAAACACCAGATAAATAGGATTAGTCCCTTTCCATGGAGCCTGGGACTCTGACCGTATAGACAATATCTTCCCTAAGGCAACGATCAAGTGGATTAAGACAATTAACAGAACCAATGTCGGCTTAGTGGTGACCCCAGGCATCTCACCAAAGGGTATATCTCCCACTTATATATTTCGCCAATGTACTATAACTCCTTCTGTCAGTCACTACTTGATAAGGGTGGAAGTTAGTCCACCGAAATATAGTCCTTAGCTTTAAGCTAGAGTGTTTTAATGGGCCTTTCATACTTTATATATATTATATATATATATATATATATATATATATATATATATATATATATATATATATATGTATATTAATTTGTTTTGTGTACATCTGCGGAATTCTCGCCTTCGTTTAATCAATCCTATTGCTATATATATATATATATATATATATATATATATATATATATATATATATATATATATATATATATATATATATATATATATACGTATATATATACTATATATATATATATATATTATATATATATACATATATATATATATATATATATATATATATATATATATTATATATATATATATATAATTTTTATTTTGCCCAACACGTCACGTCTTTCAAGACGCGTGAATTTAGAATTTCCTCTATCTAATGATTGAGAATTCTATCATCAATCAGAAAGTTTGTCAGTGAAAATGAGTGTCTTAAACGTAGTGGGACCCACACAGTTGCCATGTACCTGCATCTATTTCAGAAATTCGCAACTGATCTCGTAGGCTTCCTCCACGTGAATATATATGACCTATATATCACCACAAGGAGCATCGGATCTTAGAGTTGATTAGATCGGGCTTGGCCAAAAAAAAAAAAAAAAAAAAAAAAGGTTGGGACCACTGCATTGGTACGCGGGGTATGATAGCCATCTTTTTATAATAATAAAGTTATAGAGGATTTTATCTTGTTTTTTTTTCTTTTACTGTTGTTATTCACATTGAAATATCTATGTAAAATCACATGCCGTTACTTCATTCGTCCTGTTTTAAAAACCTGATGGTCACGTTTTCCGCATGTCTAATTGCTCACTCGCTAAAAGTCATGGATTCATGCTTAACGAACATCTCTGCCAGTGCTGGACGACGTCCAACCCTTACCGACGAAATTTTGAATTGCAGTGAAGGTCTATTTCCCCGACTATCCGGTCATTTGGACTTATATAAACCTCCTTTTGTGAGAACTGCGACATCTCGAATTTAACGGAGTCCTTTTGTGCCGACCTGAAAAATATCACATTCGCATCTTTATAAAAACGTACGTTTGGTTGTGCAGTTTCATTTCGGACGTCATGATCCATTTCGAATGAAATGGCCCAGATTTCTCTCGTGTTTGAGCACCGAAATTATGTCCCCCTTTTTGATGAGTCACTCCTGGGTACCAGGAAAATGATCTTTATGGCAAACGGGGATTTCACAGAGCTGGGTTTTATTGGGATGGAACAGACTCCATAATTCAGGTGACAGAATTATTTCTCTATCTCTCCTACGAGCTCGAGTTAATGAGAGCATTCGGGAAATTGAGTAATAGAAGTGTTAAAGATCATTTTTAACAAGTAAATATGCTAAGCATTGTATGCATATGGGCACATTTTTGTACGCACTGACATTTAGTCTGTTTCGAATAATTCCATTTAACATACATTATACATTCACTTTATTACCAACATTAATTTTTTTAGCTTCATTGATTGAAGCTCTTGGTACCTTACGGCGTGCCTTCGGCCCTAGCTGCAACCCCTTTCGTCCCTTTTACGGTACCTATTTTTCATATTCTCTTTCTTCCAGCTTACTTTCCACCTTCTCTAACATTGATTCATAGTGCAACTGCTTTGAGGTTTTCCTCATGTTACACCTTTCAAACCTTTTTACCGTCAATTTCCGTTTCAGCGCTGAATGACCTCTATATTCAGTTCATATTCAGTCTTGGTATTTGAATTAATGTTATTCCTAAAAAACTTTATTTCAATAAGAGAGTCGAAGGTATTCTCATATGGAGACTCCGCTTCATAAATAAGGCTTTGATATTATCTTTACGAAAACGAGGTGTTAATATTATTATTATTATTATTATTATTATTATTATTATTATTATTATTATTATTATTATTATTATTATTATTATTTTATGAGACACCAGGGTAAAAATTACTGGTAATTCAGTTAAAGAAGAAAAATACCATGGGAGGAAATTTCATTCTCCTTTGTCCAACTTTAAAATGTTCATTTAGGCATTTATTTTGTAAGTGGAAAAAAACTGTCCAGTTAATACTGAAGGTATTAACTGGCGATTTTATGTCAAAGAGCAGAGGTACAAAATATGCTGCGTATTTTAAAAGTCGATAGAAAAGTAGCGCCATGATTTTTTTTAATCACTGACGATTTGAGATTATTATTTTGGTAGTGGACCCTCTTATAGGCAAATGCTGTTAAAGAGAATGGCAGAATAAAGCGAGTAGATTTTATATGTTGTTTTTTTCTCTTCCGAATTGTAAGAAAAATAGAAAAAAAAGCAATATATAAAATCAACTCGCTCAATTCTTCCATTGTCATTAACAGTATTATTATTATTATTATTATTATTATTATTATTATTATTATTATTATTATATTATTATTATTATTCAAAGAAAACTCATAATAAGTCAATAAAATGGGAAAAGTAAATTCATAGTAGTAAGCCTGTTTGATTTTGTTGTTTATTCAAAATATACAGCTGTTATATATCTAAATAACGGAATCAAACAGGTATACTACTGTGGATTTACTTTCCCATTATTATTATTATTATTATTATTATTATTATTATTATTATTATTATTATTATTATTATTATCATTGGTTGCAGGTCCATAATAAAATAGCTTGTGAGTTTTATGGTCTTTTATGGATATTAAGATTTTCCGAACCTTGTGCTGGTTCATCTTCAGTCACTTGGCTGAAGTTGAACCCAGCACAAGGTTCGAAAGATTGTAATATCCTTAAAGACCATAAAGTCATGCTATAATATTGTGGACCTGCAACCATGGTGATTATATTCGACGACGGAAAACTGTGCCCATTATTATTATTATTATTATTATTATTATATTATTATTATTATTATTGGTAGTAGTAGTAGTACTAGTAGGCAAATACAGTGACGAATGAATTAAACCCGTCTTTTCAAATGGGATACAAATTGGAAATCAGTGCCTCAGCGATGTGGTCGATATGGTGGTTGGCGTACCACCTCGGCGCCGCGAGTTCATTTCTCGGGCAATTCCATTGAGGTGTGAGAGATGTATAGTATTTCTGGTGATAGCAGTTCACGAATCTCGACGTGGTTAGGAAGTCACGTAAAGCCGTTTGTCCCGTTGCTGAACAACCACTGGTTCCATGCAACTTAAAAACGCCATACAAACAAACAAACAAGTGGGAGACCGTCGCCAAAATGCTAAAAATAAGCAATTGAATCTTCATATATAGTAAGAAAACAAACAGAATGTCTGAAAGGAAATGGCTTCGTTCCACCTGGTGTCCAATTCGATTAGGCGTCAACGAAACTACTTTTTCAGCTCGCTCTAAAGAATAGGAGAGCAAGCGAACGAAGAAGGAGAAAGAGAGAGAGAGAGAGAGAGAGAGAGAGAGAGAGAGAGAGAGAGAGCGCGACGAAGTGTGAGAGTAATCCTCTCTTTAAATGTCTTTCAATTTTTTTAAAACTTTTAACCGAGTGTTTTTTTTTTTTTAGCTGTCTCGGTAATGGACCTTTATTTAATTTTCGGAAATGAAGATCTGAAGCTCTTTTAACTTGGTAATAAAATCTAGTTTATTTATTTATCTTCTTTTTTTTAACTAAAGTTCAAGTTCGAGACAACTAAATTATGGCAATATCTGTCAAGACAAGCGAGTGAACAGTGTTGATATTACCGGCGCAATCGAGTTTTTCTGTACAACCTATAATGCTGCATAAAACAATCACTATGACAGCCAGCTCTCCATTTGCTCACTATATGCGGTAGAGCTATAGGGTGTCTCTTGACGCCGGATAGCGCTGCAGATGCACGATCCATGGCTAACTTTTAACCTTAAATAAATAAAAAATGCTGAAGCAAGAGAGTTGCGATTTGGTGTGTTTGATGATCGTTGGGTGGATGATCAAAATAACAATTTGCAGCTCTCTAGCCTCAGTAGTTTTGTAAATCTGAGGGCGGACAGACAGACAAAAAAGTTTTTTTGTGCTCCTACCTCCATTCTTCTAATTATAATTAAGCGCGATTCAGAGAAACGAATTACTGTTGCCTCTCCATCACAGATTATATCTCGCTATTTACTCATTTCTGAAAAAGAAATTCTAATCTCGTTGCAATAACAGTTCCCCCTCTTTCTTCTTCATCGTTTTAACTTATTTATTCTCTCAACACTTCCTTGAGAATGGGGAACTAGCACACTGAGATTGCCAATGACATTAATTTTGTGTTCATTTCCTGGATTGATGCTAATGTAATATTTAAGAATATATACACATGTACGTATATATATATACTATATGTATATATATATATATATATATATATATATATATATATATATATATATATATAATATATGTATATATATATAATATATATATATATATATATATATATATATATATATATATATATATATATATATATATATATATATATAATATATGGATGCACAGATAGCTAGGTACAGTTATTTTCTCCTTCCTTATAGACCCCAACTTTGCCGGCAATCGCTCTAAGTTCATCGCCAGGCCCCGATCAGTTTCTCTCGTACTCACAATAGATAAATTTTTCTTGTCGTAACCTTCTATATAATAAGTTTTCAAATTACCCATCGTATGCATTACTTAAGGTTCTTTTGCCGCATCCCTTCGGCCCTAGCTGCAACCCATTTTGTTCATTTTACTCAACCTCCTTTCATACTATCTTTCTTCCATCTTACTTTCCACCTTCATAGTGCAACTGCTTTGAAGTTTTCCTCCTATTACACCTTTCAAACATTTGCTAAATGTTTTTATAATAATGTCGTGTTGGCAGGAATTAAGGGTCATTGAGAGAGAGAGAGAGAGAGAGAGAGAGAGAGAGAGAGAGAGAGAGAGAGAGAGAGAGTTCCTCTCAGACCAAACATCAAAGGAAACCGGATGAGAGGATTGTGATGGTAATTGCTTCCTAGGCAAAGAAGATAAAGGAAAGGAGAACGCATTTTCGAGAAGTTCGGCAGCAAGGAGGCGTTAGCGCATTGTGTTGGAGGTGCCTGTTTATCATGATAGTTCTAGAATCGGCAGAGTGTTGTGTAACTCGTCGGACGTGAGAAACGCCGCGATTTCTGATGCAATACCTCGTCTAGATTCATCTAAGAAGTTCTAGAAATCCCTGGAGTCTGTGAAGTTCGCCGTAGGCTCCGCCCCCGGAGTGCCGTATAAATACGACGGTCATAGCAGGAGAAAGCAGAGTCGTAGAAGAGAGACACCAGTTAGTCACAGAGATATCCTCAGTAAGAGCCATTGGTCAGAATATCAGTGACAAATCAGCAGCAGCAGAGATTATCCGTGAGAGATAAGAGAGAAAGGGACCGACGAAGGATCAGAAGAAAAAAGTTGCTCGGAGTTGGTTGGATACTGGTCTAGACGTCTTCAGGAGTGACGAATTACTCGTGTTTATCTCAACGTCGAGCAGACTTCAGAGAAGAAAAGGTCCTGCTAGAGGTTTTGGGGAGTTCCTGCCTTACAAGTAGACTATTTTCTGCAATACGGAGTGAAGAGGACGTCTGCAATCACCGTTTTCCTTTTGAGAAGCCATCGCTTCGAATTGCAAATTGACTAGCAAGTATTTGAATTGCCTCACTGTTCCCCCAGTTCATTCAGTGTAAGATTCTAACCTTTTTATGTAAATGGCGATACCATTCTGCATTTACCTATGTTAGTAAGCTTGTAAATAAACTTTGTTGTGTAAGTGTTTCTTTCTATATTCGTATCTCCAGTTTCAACTGTTGGTGTTGAAATATTTTTTTTTTTTTATTATTTCATATCGAACCTGAAGCGGACCTCTCTTAGAGGCTGTAACAGAGGATTTAGATAAACAACAATTTTGCAAGATCAAGCGTCCTCATCCGATTCGAAGCTTCTCACCACCCCTTAGTTATGTAAGGTGCTCGCTAATTATATAATGAAATCACTAGATTAACAAAAAAGAGTATCGCATAATTGAGAAGAAGTTATTTCACAAAACGAGGGCGAAATAAGTTCATCTTGAGCGTTTTTCTTTGAACCTATTTCAGCACTGTTAAGGTCGCTTAGTGAATGCACATTTGATTGTGTAGTTGAAGGACAATACGTTGTACAGAGCTGAGGACAAATCCGTTTAAAGAAACTGGAGCGTGTATATATATATATCATATATATTTACATATATGATTAAAAATCGCAGTAGATGCACGTGACTTCATAAATAAGCGAATACCACAGGAAAATGATAGGCAGAAATCCAAGCGCTTTTCGTCTTTACTTAGACATTGTCAAGACGAAAGCGCTTGGATTTCTGCCTATCATTATCCCTGTGGTATTCTCTTATCACACACACACACACACACACACACACACACACACACACACACATATATATATATATATATATATATATATATATATATCTATATATATATATATATATATATATATATATATATATATATATATATCGTCTTAATTCGAGCGTTCCAGTAGTTGAAATTCTATAGGATGATATAGGATAACATCGATAATTATAACTTTACCGTTTATTTGTAAATGCATCGTCGGCTATAATAGATTTTGCAAAAAAATATTGACGGATCCACTTTCTAAGACTGTGGCGTCCGTGATATTAATTGGGGTATGAAAACAGATCTTTGTCACTTATTAATTTCTGGGACAAGGCATTGTATAACCTTGGTGTAATGTGCCTATGTCTTTGCGTTACGTCTTTGTTCCATCAGAGTATATAGTTTTGGCTTTGCTCGGTAATAATAATAATAATAATAATAATAATAATAATAATAATAATAATAATAATAACAGCAGCTGAACCACTTAGCCTATCAGAATTCGTCGCTAAGGACCCTATGCTGTGCAACAGACTATATATACTCTGTAGGACTCCCGTAAGAATTTCAGTCCCTCAACACCTGCCCGACGAAAACGTTGCAAGAAGAGGAGAGAGAGAGAGAGAGAGAGAGAGAGAGAGAGAGAGGAGTAGATGCCTCTAAACAAGATGAATCCAGAATTGTTCATTTTTTGTGTCTTGTGTCTATTACCCTTAGATCCAATTTGTACTCCATTTTTTATATATATTCAGTTTGACAAATACCACGTTTTTGACGTGAATAATAATAATAATAATAATAATAATAATAATAATAATAATAATAATAATGTTTGAAACTTATCTATGGCTACTATCGATCTTAAAGTAACTTAAGGGTTACTACTAACAATAAGTGAGCCACAGAACCTGTTATTCGTAAAAATATTGCATTCATTTCTTGCCCATCCGCGAAGTTCTCCGCGGTCGCTCATAGCTGCGTTTGGACAGTAGGTTTTGCTTTGTTCGATGTATTTGTTAAACAGCGAGCTAATTTCTGCATTATTACACAATCCCGTGTAATGTGTTTGCCGGAATATATATATATATATATATAATATATATATATATATATATATATATATATATATATATTATATATATATACTGGTTTTTGCTAGCTTGGAAACGACTCATGAGAAGGTTCTTATCTCGAGGATAATGGTGTTCTGTTGGCGATGAGTTTTCAATTCTGCATAATCGTAGATTTTATAGTGAATTCTAATCGGAACAACTAAGGACAGGAAGTTTATACATTGAATATAGTATAAAGTATTTAAGATAGATTGGTTTACGTTAATGGCATTTGATAGCTGCCTTCCGCTTATTGATTTAAATTATTAACACAATATTTTTTTAAAGCTAAAACACAAGGTACCTTTGTAACTAACCTGCTCCCGTAGGGTTGTAGTGTCATCAGTGCACCTCACGGGGTGCACTGTAGGCATTACTGAAGGTCCTTGGCAGCGTCCCTTCGGCCCCTAGTTGCAACACCTTTCATTCCTTTTACTGTACCTCCATTCATAGTCTCTCTCTTCCATCTTGCTATCCACCCTCTCCTAACAATTACTTCATAGTGCAACTGCTTTGAGGTTCTTCTCCTGTTACACCTTCCAGACCCACCTGCTCTCCATTCCTTTTCAGCGCTGAATGACCTCATAGGTCTCAGTGTTTGGATTTTGGCATAGACTCTATATTCCATTCCATTCCTATAACTGAGCCTCCGAAGGATTCCTGTGGCAACGGAATACCCGTATTTGTTTTTCTTATAATTTACCCGTCGTTTGTTTTTTTTTTTTTTTAATCATCACAGTTTATCAAATCGTATTGTACTAGAAGGAGTATTCATAAACCCCCTGTAGAAGCCTCATTTTTATTTAATGAATCAAAACTAATATATTTATTCCACTAAACATTCGCTTTTCAGATCAACTTTGTTGATATTAGCATTAATATATTAATAATAATATTGATATTAATATTGGCAAGTGAGATTTGTTGGGAATAATAGTTAATAGAATGTACGTGAGATATTTATTTGTCTAAATTGATATACACCTTACCTAAAATAATATTTTCGTAACTCATAATTCTCTCTCTCTCTCTCTCTCTCTCTCTCTCTCTCTCTCCTGACCCCAAGCTCCGCCTATATTTTATGACGCGCCTCGATATTTGTATTTATACATCGCCGATCCATTGCAGCTCTGAATTCAATTTGCAAAACGAATCTCCCATTCAGGAAAATCTCGAGACGTTGGCGCGCAATCATTTTCCGATTGGGAACCAACCCCGGAGGGACGAGTGGGCTACATTTGATCCATAAATACTCCCACTCCCCCAACCCGCACCCCACCTCCCGGCCCGCGCCGCTCTCTTGCCGAAACGGGGTTCCTCAAAGGAACGTTGCATGGATACGCCCCTCGGATGGATAGTGTCGTTCCGTGAATTGCAAGTAATCGCTCTAGTTTTGTTTTTTCCTTGGTTTTTTTGCCCCTTCGCTTATAATTATCGCTTACTCGGGGGGTAAGCCTACAAGTACTTTATTGTTGTTGTTGTTGTTCTTGTTCTTGTTGGGTGTTAGGATAGCCCTATGTAAGAGCCTAAAAAGGTCTGAAAAGGGTGTTTTGCGTTGAGTTAAAGATAGAGGAATTTCAGGATGGGATGTAGGATGTATATGATTTATTTATTAGAATGAAAATGTAGAAAATAAATAATGTGCATGTTAAATAGTAAACAACAACTATTCTTAATAAAATGTAGTGTATTTTTTTTTTTTTTCGTTGGTGAAACGATACGCTAAATGATCTTAGATTTTAGCACGTGGGGCCTTGTAAGCTGGAGGTCAGATCACGCCTTGCGTTTATTTCCCTTTCTTTTATCTTTTTTAACCAAATTGTTTGGATCCGTACACTTGATATCCATTGCATTCGGAACGTAATTCGCATAATTACTTATTTCATTAATTTATTCTCACTTCTTTGGCTTCCAAGATTCCATCATCTTATTCTTACTCTTCTTCTTCTTCTTCTTCTTCTCAGCTTAATCCCTCGTCGGGGTCGCTGTTTCTAATGAGCCTTTTTCATGGTTTACCAAAGTTAAAAATATAATGATTCAAGATTGAGATTAACCTTTTTCATGGTTTACCATAGTTGAAAATATAGTGTTTCACCATTGAAATATATATAATGATTCACCATTCATTTCCTGCTATTCGGGATCCAGTACAATGCCGCATCTTTCATGTACTCATTGCTACAATGTTTGAGAATTCATGACTATGAACCAGTAATCTATAATGTCATTTCTTTTTCACAAAGTACATAGTATGACATGTGACATCCAATATAAAAATTTAGAAATGAATAATACACACTTAACAAATATGGAAGTGTTATCTATTTTTTCTACATATCGTTTAGGCATACAAGAGAACTCTAAATATCATTTTTATACCTTTTAAATGTGCAACAAAGAGCACCGGGCTGCTTCAAGTGACAGAATCCTCCAGTCATCAGATGGAAATGAGTCGTGAACCAGTATTATTCCGTGTATCTGTATTTGAAATGGTAGACGAATTTGATGATGTATTCCCGACGTCAAATCACCTGAAAAAATCGAATACGTCACCCCCAGTTCATCAAAGAGAGGCGTCTCTTCTTCCCAGAATTTCAGTTTCAATGAGGAAAGTTGAAATTGGGTTTTTATATATATATATGTATGTATATATATATATATATATTATATATATCTATATATATATATATATATATATATATATATATATATATATATATATATATATATATATAGTATATATATATATATATATATATATATATATATATATATACTATATATATATAAGGTTAGTTTTTTTTGCCACGAGGGAAAAATGAAAAAGCGAGATAGCCGGAGTAAAGGTCCAAACAGGACCGAAAGTACTCGGCTATCTTGCTTTTTCATTTTTTCCTTCGTGGCAAAAAACCTTTATTTATACATAGCATCACGTTTTATATACTTCGTGATCAAGTTATTCACATGTAAATATATATGTATATATATGTCAGAAATTCAAGCGCTTTCGTCTTTACTCAGACATCGTCCAAGGATTGTTAATGAAGTACAATTGGAGATAAAGGTCTCAGGTACAAAACAAGATCAAGAATACCAGATGGTTTAATTGTCAAAGGGTAAAAATTAAAAGAGATAATCTAGGATTATCGGATATCACACGGTCACAAACCTAACCGAAACTACAAGTATCTTTACAGTCCAAAACATGTAAAAACTGAATATATTAATTTTGTTGCTTATATTTTATTATCTACAACTTTTTTCATAATGAAAGCATCAAGTTTAAATAACCAAGACTTAAATATAGAACATTTCTATTATTTGACTTGATGAAACAAGATTCAATGATATTCCTTTTAACTTTGTCATTACATGAGATTAAGGCTCTTGCTTGACTCCAGTTAATAGGATGGTCTAAATCTCTCATATGTACGAACAATGCATTCGATATTTGCCCAGTTCTCACAGAATATTGATGTTGCTTAAAACGCTGTGAAAGAGATTTACCGGTCTGTCCGTAATAGACTTTATCACACTTTTTGCAAGGAATTTCATATATGCAGCCTGGAAGATCTTTAAGAGAATTTTTATTAGTTAAACTCTTGACATTAATACTACTGAAAATAACATTTATTTTGAATAGCTTTAAAATTCTAGGAATATCTAAAAACCACTCATCATAGGGTAATTTTAGAATGTTATTTTTACTAAATTCAAGTTTGTCATTAGTTGAATAAAATGTTTTTCTAGCTCTTTTTCCATCTATAAAAGTCCTTGGGTATTTAAGTTTCAAGACAATATCATAAATAGTTTTGAACTCAGAGTCAATAAACGGCGGGTTACAGACACACAAAGCTTAAGAACATCCCAGAAAAAAGCAGAGAATTTAACATTTTGATGGTGATTGGAGTAGTAATGAACAAAAGACTGAAAGGGTGAAATTTCTATCATTTCTATGGACAGTTACATCAAGAAAATTCAAATTACAATTTCTCTCTTTTTCTACATTAAATATTATAGAAGAAACTTAATTATTGAGATTATTAAAGAATTCCTGGAGATTTTCGTGAACTGGCCAAATACAGAAAACATCATCCACATACCTTGACCATATAACTTTTTGGGGGAAAATTCTTGGTAAGAGTTTTAAATCAATAAAGTTCAAGTAAATATTGCCAAGGACAAGAGATAAGGGATCACCTATAGCCATGCCAACTTTTGTAAAAAAAATTCCTCATTAAAACAAAATTTACTATCTTTGATACTAACCTTATGAGACTAATGAGGTTTGCTACACTTAAGGGAATGTCATGACGTTCTAATTCCTCCTCCAAATATTTAAGTAAGTCATCTACAGGCACTTTTATAAAAAAAGAGACAACATCAAAACTAACCATTTTAAAATCAAAATTCAAATTTAAAACTATTCAATTTGTCTATAAAATCAACATTGTTTCCTACCAAAGGAGTAGAATTTTTACAAGCTTTGGTGTATTTGATGGTAACCTGGACTGTGCCGACATCTCAAAATCCTTTTGTTATTTAGAAAAATTTAATCAAAACCTATGGCCTGATGATATCAATATTTGTAAAGGTATTGTGTATGGGGATATGAGTAAACCTTTTCCCCCTAATGTACCCGTGAGATTTCCTCAAGGCTTTTAAGAAAATTAGAGAGATGAATGAAACAGTGAAAGTGACAAAAGCAGATATATCTAATGCAGTGGTAATAATGAATAAAAGTTACTATATAAGTAAAATAATGACATTGCTAAATGATACTGATACTTATACGAAACTGAGGTCTGACCCTACACAGACAGTGAACACCCATTTTAATAAACAAATTAAATCCATTTTGAAGGGCTTTGACCATTTAATTAAAACAGTTTACACCGCAATGCGCCTCCCTACCTTATATGTATGGTTTAGTCAAGACACATAAAATCAATAACCCTATCAGACCAATCATTAGTTCAGTGGGCTCAGTTACGTATAATTTATCTAAATAGCTTGTAAAAATTCTGACTCCTTTGGTAGGAAACATTTCTAACACGAATGTTAAAAACAATGTTGATTTTATAAACAAATTGAATAGTTTAAATTTGAATTTAGATTTTAATATGGTTAGTTTTGATGTGTCTCTTTATTTACAAAAGTGCCTGTAGATGACTTACTTAAATATTTGGAGGAGGAATTAGAAACGTCCATGACATTCCCTTAAGTGTAGCAAACCTCATTAGTCTCAAAAGGTTATGTATCAAAGATAGTAAATTTTGTTTTAACGGGGAATTATTTGTACAGAAGTTTGACATGGCTATGGGTAATCCCTTATCTCATGTCCTTAGCAATATTTACATGGAATTTTTGGAGACAAAACTCTTACCAAGAATTTTGCCCCAAAAAGTTATTTGGTTTAGATATGTGGATGATATCTTCTGTATTTGGCCAGTTCACGAAAATCTCCAGGAATTCTTTAATAATCTCAATAATTAAGTTTCTTCTATATATTTAATGTAGAGGAAGAGAGAAATTGTAATTTGAATTTTCTTGATGTAACTGTCCATAGAAATTATAGAAATTTCACCTTTTCAGTCTTTCGAAAATCAACTAACATTGCTCTTTTGTTCATTACTACTCCAATCACCATCAAAATGTTTTAAATTCTCTGTTTTTTTCTGGGACGTTCTTAAGGGCTTTACGTGTCTGTAGCCCGCAGTTTTTATTGAGGCTGAAATTAAAACTATTTATGATATTGCATTTGGAAACTTAAATACCCAAGGACTTTTATAGATGTGGCATGGAAAAGAGCTAGAAACATTTTTTGTTATTCAACCAATGACGAACTTGAATTTAGTAAGCATAATCCTGGATTATCTCTTTTAATTTTTACCCTTTTGATAATTAACCATCTGGTTTTCTTGATCTTGTTTTGTACCTGAGACCTTTATCTCCAATTGTACTTCATTAACTCCTTGACGATGTCTGAGTAATGACGAAAGCGCTTGGATTTCTGACTATTATTTTCCTGTGGTATTCGCTTATTTATGATGTCACGTGCGTCTACAGTGATTTTTTAAGCATATATGTATATATATGTATATATACATACACACACACACACACACACACACATATATATATATATACATATACATATACATATATATATATATATATATATATATATATATATATATATATATATATATATATATATATATATATATATATATATATATATATATATATATATATATATATATATATATATATATATAATATATATATATATATATATATATATATATATATATATATATATATATATATATATATATATATATATATATATATATATATATATATGTATATAATATATATATATATATATATATATATTATATATATATATATATATATATCTATATATATATCATATATATATATATATATATATATATATATATATATATATATATATATATATATATATGGTTTTTCATGTTTCGAGCAGCCAAGGTTTCAAGGAATCCTCAAATAAACATGATTTCTGATCACACGACGAATTACGGAATAAAGCATACTTACGATATATACTAGGATCAAAATAGACAACTAGACGCATCCTCGATTGGTATTTCCAATTACAGAGACATGGAAACGCTCAGGGAGGTCGTTATATATGAATCTTATCCTCAGGGTACTATTTTTTTCTTATATAATCATGGAACCAATAGTGCCTTGGTTAGTAACTACAGAGGCCTGTATGAATCTTATTCCCAGGGCACTATTTTCTTTATAATTAAGAAACCAATCGTGCCTTGGTAAGCATTTATATATAGTTCAACGGAAGTCATTTTTTAGTGACCAAAACAAAAATTGGTCAGGTCTGTGAACATATCTGTTTGGAACGAAAAAAGTACGGCAGTACATCGGTAGTGACTATAGGTTCGTGAAAAAGCTTAAAAAGGAAAATTCGTCTTACAATAAAAAAAAATATATTTAAAAGCATTGTTTTAATCCATCCACAGCTTTCATATTTTGCCACACAAATTCCAAACTGATTGCTGTACAGATGAAATATTAGGCGTCCACCTGACCCCATCTTTAACATTGAAGCAGAAGTGTGGGAGGTCTGCTCCCAGTGAAATGGTGTCGTAAATGTACTTGATCTGATATAAGTAAAAGTAATATTTTGGCGGAGGAGTATAAGTGTTAATAGGCTCTTTGAACGGAATTGGGTTTTAAACGCGAAGAGGTATATCTGTTATATATATATCTACACCTATAAAATTAATAAGGATATTACTTCAAGTTTTCTGCAATACCAGAAACATATTTTACCGTTGGATGCGATAAATAAAAAAAAAACGCATGTAAATAAAACATCAGTCATATATGTACAGATTTTTTTTTTCGTTTTTTTATATTTAATAGAAATCCGTTAAAGTTCGTTGCCTAGCCAAAATCCCCATAAATAACGATTTCCAGATAGTTTCTTTTTATCTCTCACAGCGACCGCCTCCTCCTGGTCGCCCCCCCCCCCCCCCCCCCCCTCCCCCCCCCCACCAAAAAAAAAAAAAAAAAAAAAAAAAAAAAAAAAAAGATTAATCTACCCGGCGTTCGTTTTCGGTAATCTCTGTCACCCAGTTTATGACTTATCTTACCCGATACATCGATGTAGTCCTACGTTCTTGATAGTCCGGTTCATTATTTACCTCAAAATTTTTTTTTTGAATATTTTTATTCATTCAATGAATTTCTAAAGCTTAATTGGACATATCTTTCCATTCCTGACGTAAGATTTCTTTATTTTTGTTTTTATCTATACTGTTAAGGTCGTGTGATTACCTTGTTGTGGCAATTTTTTTACGAGTCTCATAGCTACACGTTTCTGCTCTCTCTCTCTCTCTCTCTCTCTCTCTCTCTCTCTCTCTCTCTCTCTCTATTAGAAATATTTTAACGTGACAGTAGTTCGTATGGCATTAGGAAATCCACAATGAGTTTAAGCACGTCCCTTGATTTCAGTTCTGTCCGGAATGAAGTGGAAAGACCAGCCACAAAAAAACCTGAGCTAGAAATAATTCAAATTCGAACGAATAGCTGAGATGACGTAAGAGCAGAGAGAGAGAGAATTTTTTTTTTTTTTTTTAACCAAATTTCTCATTTCATATATGCCTTCTTTTAAACGTTGTTGCTAGCGACCTGCATAAAAAAAAAAAAAGATTTTCCTATCATCCTGCCTGCGAGAATCGTTTCAACATATTTCTATTCATGCTTTTAAAGCTCGATATACCTTTCATTTTGAAGGGTTGGTTTTTGCTTTCGTGTATGAATACTACGCCTCGCTATGCCCGGTTCAATACACAACTTTTTTTTTCTTTCTTTTTCTGTCAGATTTCGTTATGGCGTAGAATCCTATTTAGTTCTCTGTTAAAAAAAAATCAACTATTGTACCAGCTTTGTCTGTCCGCCCTCAGATCTAACAAAACTATTGAGGCTAGAAGCTGCAAATTGGTATTTCGATCATTCACCCTCCAGTCATCAGACGTACCATATTGCAACCCTCTAGCCTCAGTAGTTGTCATTTTATTTTGAGGTTTCAAAGTTAGCCGTGGATCGTACATGTATGTATGTTATTGATATGAATTAGTGCGGCCCCCCTACCCCTTAGGAAATTTTT
>NC_087204.1:4245555-4268055 GCF_015104395.2 Macrobrachium nipponense
GAAAACTTTTTTCAAAATAAGGCGTGATCCGACCTCCAGCTTACTCGTTGTCCTTGCTAAAATCTACGGTCAAATAACGCCATGTTTCACCAACGAAAATTAAAGTAGATACGCTACATTTTATGTTATAACATGCACACCATTTATTTTTTATATTTTCATTCTAATAAATAAATCATAAATTTCCTATCCTAAAATTTCGTATAATCAGTCTATGTTTCAGTGCTCTCGGTACAGTGCTGTAGGAGCCGTGGCCCATAAACTTTAACCACGGCCCGGTGGTGGCCTGTACTATAGAGTTGCCAGGCTCGCGATCATGGCTAACTTTAATCTCAAATTAAAAAAAAAAAAACTATTGAGGCTATAGGTCTGCAATTTGGTATATTTGAAGATTGGTAGGTGGATGATCAAACATACCAATTTGCAGCCCTCTAGCACAGTTTTATTTTTTAAGATCATCTGAGGGCTGACAGACAAAGATAACTTTAACCTTAAATAAAATAAAAACAAAAACTACTCTGGCTCGAGGGCTGCATTTTGCTATGTTTGATGTTTGAAGGCGTGGATGATCAACATACAAATTGCAATAGTCTAGCAAACAGTAGTTTTTAAGATCTGAGGGCGGACAGAAAGATTGCGGACGGACAGACAAAGCCGTTAACAGCAGTAATAAGAATTCCTTTTAAAGTGTTCTATTAGTATTATTTGAGCCTAAATACACTATAATAATTATTAACTATGCAATTAAGTCAAATTATGCTTCAGTTATTACATTGTGGAGTTTACATTAACATAAGTTAAAATTCAACCTCCCCCCATACCCCTTAGAGAGAGAGAGAGGAGAGAGAGAGAGAGAGAGAGAGAGAGAGAGAGAGAGAGAGAGAGATTTTAATGAATTTCCAGTGAATATTCCAGGGTTTGTTTGTTCGCCAAACGACAACATTGATTTACTGCACGGAATACAAATATTTGGCTCAAATTTGAATCAATAGGAGCAAAAAATTGAAGGATCACAATTTCCAACTCATAAATCAAAGGCTTAAAATCACAGAATGGAATCGGATGTTATACAAAGTGAACCGACGCCATGTGGATCAAAGAACAAATATAGACGGAAATATAAAACTGGGCCGTGGCTGAATTTTTTTTTTTTTTTTGCTTTTTGCAGTGTTCTATTTACACGTATTTTAAACCCAAGAAAACTTGAAATTAGAAAGGAAACGAAAAGTAAACAAATATATAAATACGCGAAATAAGAAAATATGCGAACGCACATATATGCGAAGCGTTAATTATAGAGCAGCCAGAGTTTATGTATTTTGAGAATGTATGAATACGAAGCTCATGAATACAGAAACTGTATGAGAGAGTGTGATAATTATAATGTATTGTAACAAGGGCAAATGAGACCCTAGACGTTATAAAAAACAAGGGTTTTTTGTGTCATTACTGGAAAATATTTGATGACACAAACGACCCTTAATGGGCCTGAATCTAAATTGCATGACCTCATTAACCCCTCTCGTTGGCGATTAAGGGTGAAATGACGAAAACTCATTTACCTCGTACTGAAATGACGCGATAAATGAGAAATGATCTGAGATGATTACAAGAACATCCGGAGTAGATTTATAGTTTGCTATGGCACACCGTGGTCTTCTTGTTATTATCAATATTATTTAATATTATTATTAAACCTGACGATTGCAACGCTACCATATATATATATATATATATATATATATATATATATATATATATATATATATATATATATATATATATATATATATATATATATATATGTGTGTGTGCGTGTGTGTGTGTGTGTAGATAGATAGATAGATAGATAAACTAACGGAGAGAGAGAGAGAGAGAGAGAGAGAGAGATAAACTTCTATAATATTGATCAGTCAGTTGCGAAAGCGGGTATAAATCAAGCTCACTCCTATACCATAGTCCCAAGATACGCAAAATAAATAACTGATTGCTTTAAAATCGAGCACAGAAAGCCTATATATATAATATATATATATATATATATATATATATATATATATATATATATATATATATATATATATATATATATATATATATATATATTATATATATATATATATATATATATATATATATATATATATATATTATATATATATATATATATATGTATATAATACACGAAGTCGATTTCCAGAACGTTGCTTTCCAGTTTTCAACTTCTTTCACGCAAGAGCTAGCTAGATCTATATACTCTAGATTCGGGTTTTGAGAGCTTCAAAAATGTATGTTGCCAGATGTCGAGTAGTCGACGGTTTCCCGCGGTATAACAAAGGGCGTACAACTATCGACAAGGAATTCGAAGCTGAGTCCTACCTAACACGCCCGTTGGTACACACAGGGGGAGGCGTAGGGGTAGCTGTTCATGGGCACAATAGATACACACACACACAAAGATGCTCATCGTGTGGCAGAAACTTATATACCACGTCATATATACATATATATATATATATATATATATATATATATATATATATATATATATATATATATATATATATATGTGTGTGTGTGTGTGTGTGTGTGTGTGTGTGTGTGTGTACGTGCGTGGTCATGTGTTTTATAAACTATCACGAAGCTCTAGTCGCTAGATGCATTGTAAGAAGAGCTATATGAAATTGAAAACTATTACTTCTTGGAGATTGGCATCAGTGGAGAGAGAGAGAGAGAGAGAGAGAGAGAGAGTGGTTGCCGTTGGCCAAAGTATGCGCATTCTCAAACTTCAGCCTCTTGAATTGGAGTGTTACCATGTCATCTACGTAGTAGATTTCAATGTTTACAACAGATGTATACAGGGTGTCCACAAAGTCCCAGTACCATTCTGATGAATAAATATTAGTAATGGTACTGGGACTTTATGGACACCTTATATTATGCTTGAGGTTAATCCCTAACAGGGACTTTCTTATGTATACTTATTTGTAATAACTTTCT
Source organism: Macrobrachium nipponense (assembly GCF_015104395.2). Lineage (NCBI taxonomy): Eukaryota > Metazoa > Arthropoda > Malacostraca > Decapoda > Palaemonidae > Macrobrachium > Macrobrachium nipponense. The sequence goes on from NC_087204.1 coordinate 4,248,556, forward strand.
AACTAAGGCGGAATTTAAATACAATACAGATATTATTTTCCCGGTTAGTATAATTGTAGTATAATTGTAGCGAAGTAGTAAGGACCTGAAAAATTAAAACTGAATACAAATGTTCTTACTAAAATTAGCTCACACTCGAGCCTGTATTTTGACTGATGTACCTAACCGGCATCCCTTGACAGCGGCAATACTTTATTTCCTAAAACCTCCTATTCAAGAGCGAAACTTTGTTATTTACATGTTTCGTATTCAGTTCCTGTCTCTCTACCCGAGGAAGGAAGGTTTCCGAGCACCAATGCGATGAATAGAACGTCGGTAAACAAACAAACAAAAGAATAAACAATGGCGCTTTTAGAATGTGTTTGCTGTAGAGCGGCAGCCGTTCTAGAGTCACTGATGCTTGAAGTTTTGAAGTTTCTGGATGGAGGAATAGTTGAAATCTTAGACAATAAAGAGTGAGAAAGAAAAATGCAGTAGAACCGACAACTTGCAGACGGGTTTGCTTTTTTATTTGCATAAATGATGTAACTCTCTTATACAGTAAGGGTGAGGAAGGGAACAACATAAAAACTCTCTCTCTCTCTCTCTCTCTCTCTCTCTCTCTCTCTCTCTCTCACTTATATATATATATATATATATATATATATATATATATATATATATATATATATATATATATATATATATATATATATATATATGATTTTTTTTATATTCGCAAACATTAATGTACAAATTTCCTATAATATCAGTTCACCCATCCTTGGAATAAACACCGAAAGGGGAATGTATGGGTGATTTAGCCCTCCGCCACCAGGTCCAATAGTGTTTTCAAAACACGAGGAAATATAATTACCCCTGGATATTTATTTTTCTAAATTTGAAGTCGTTTGAATTATCACTAATGCCACTATCGCATCAAATGCGAATAAGATAGAAGATATAGAGAACGTTGAATTATTGCGTTTCTATATATTTACAAAGTAAAGTTTGTCGGTATTTTCTCTCTTGCTTAAATATTTATAAAGGAAAGTCGGTATTTTCTCTCTTGCTTAAACATTTAACAAAGGAAAGTCGGTATTTTCTCTCTTGCTTAAATATTTACAAAGGAAAGTCGGTATTTTCTCTCTTGCTTAAATATTACAACGAAAATTCAGTATTTTCTCTCTTGATTAAATATTCACAAAGAAAATTCAGTATTTTCTCTCTTGCTTAAAATATTCACAAAGGAAAGTCAGAAATTTTCTCTCGTTGCTTAAATATTTACAAAGGAAGTCATTATTTTCTCTCTTCCTTAAATATTTTTTACAAAGGAAAGTCAGTCAGTATTTTCTCTCTTGACTAATTTTCTTCAAAGGAAGCATCTTCGAGAAGGGAAACATCCTTGAGAAGGGAAGGATCCTTGCTCGTAAGGACAGCCGCGCCCTAAGTATCCTACGTGCTGAAAGAAGTGTCCAGCCATTTCCTTGATGATATCCCCTGGTTTATGTGGTCTTACCATTAAGGCGATTGCCTGGCCGATGCCGTAAAAGCTACCTGTGTTAGTTCCAGCGGCACCTGGAAATTTTTATCCTTAAACCATTTCGTTTCCAAGTGCTTCGTTTCGTCTTGCTTTCTCTCTGATGGGGAATAGTAAATGTCAGCTTTTCAGTTAGCAGGAATAGCTTTCTTTTGCCTTGAAGCGCTGGACAGTATCGCCATTTGAAGGCTTATGATAGTCTGGTTCAAATTCCACACCTCTCGAATAGCCTGGTGAATGAATGAATAGCGTCCATTCAGACCTAATTTTTGTCCTTCTGTTGAAGCAAAGCTAGGAAAAACTGAGCTAAAAAAAATTCTCAGTCTCTCACGAGAGTTCACACAGGCAGGATGTATGTTCCACCACTCCTGAGTGATACTTTTGAAAAACGTATCCCTCAGCTAATCAGGAGGCGTCCGTAGGGGACTGGCCTAGACATCAGATGCACGGTTGATGTGAATCTACTATAGTATTCGCAATAAGTACGGAAATCAGTCATAGAATAATTCGCGACTACAAGCAATTATCTCTCTGACAGTCTTTCGTCACTGTATATTAGCCGTGACCTTTGACCCCCAACAAGCAATGATTCTACTCCATCCTCTCACGCCTTCCATGATCAACAGTCGTTTGAATGACCCAGTTCGTTAATTACCGGCTCAGTTTGCGTAATTCCATTATTCGCGCGTAATGAAATTGATACAAATCACCGTCTCATCTGACGAGGAGTCAGAAACACGGAACAATAGCGTCGCATTGTAAAAGTGAAACGAGGTTATTGGTCACCCTATGTTATACCTTTCAATCAATAAATCGCGTGAACTGGTGCGTGTATATGACTAATTATGTGCCGGAAAGGAAGGGACAGTTGCAGAATTGGTTTTGTTTTCTCGACTTTTTTCACCTTTATTTGTCTCCTGCTTCTTCTTCCCACCTGCCTCCTTATTCTGTTCCTATAAGTTTATATATATATATATATATATATATATCTATATATATATATGTATATATATATATATATATATATATATATATATATATAAACTGAATCACGAAAGTTTGGAACTTGATAAAGGCATAATAAATAAAGGTATAAGCCACGAAAGAAGGTGAAACACTGGGGTAGCTGCAAGATCTTTCCAACTCACGTTCCTTCCTTAGCAGCCAGGCTAAGTCAAGGACGTGAGTCGAAAGATCTTGGAGCTTCTTCAGTGTTTCACTCTCCTTCGTGGCTTATATTTTTATGTATATATATATATATATATATATATATAGATATATATATATATATATACTATATATATTATATATATATATATATATATATATATATAATATATATATATATATATATATATATATATATATACAATCATGAGAGCATTGAAAGGGTCCAGGAATCCACCAAACATAGTGAAGAATATTTTATTATGGAATGGAACGTTTCATACTGCTTCAGAGTACATCTTCAGCCTGTAATTATAATTGTGACAATTTAATTAATAGTAAAATCAATGACGATTATGACTAAAATATCAAGATAATACGTTAATTAAAACCTTAAAGAACATTTAAAACAAACAATAGACTAAAAACTTTAAGAAAATATGTTAATTAAAATTACAGAAACATTTAAAACAAATAATGAGAGGACAAGTACAAGTACCCTAAGTAAAAGTAGAGAAGGAATGATTTGAAAACACAGTTCGGCCCAGATCTCAGTTATGCTAAATACAACGTGGCAGCAGCCACATTTGCATTCAGAGAAGGAACCAGTCTTTTGATGTATAATGACTCAAGTGTCGTTAAGTAATTGATGGGAGTGCTTGTCAATGATTGAGAAATGTGTTTTATCAATATTAATTTTCATAGTTTTGGCGTGGTTTCGGATATTGGATAATTCTGGGTTTGTTATCCTTTGTCCTGTTCTGTAGCTAACACCTAAGTGACTGGAATATCTTACTTTTAGTAACCGTTTGGTCGATCCGACGTAAATACCAGGACAACCCGGACAATTAAATTTATAAATGACGTCGGATCTCATGAACGGTGGTAGTTTTTCTTTGTGTGTAAAAAATGTGCCAATTTTTAATGGGTTGATAGGAATCAAGTTTAATTTTAAACAACCTATTTCACTTTCAATGATTTTCCTTATTCGCTCGAACCTAATTTGTTTTTATATGTAAAAGGAATGGTACAGTACTAAACTAGCTTCTTAACATCATAGGAAGGAACTTGCTCAGAAAAATTATTATTTAAAATTCTATTTACTACATTATAAAAAACATTTACTGGATAGGAAATTGTTAATAAAATACCTCTTCAAAAACTCAATTTCTTCGTGAAATAAATTCCAATTTGAGGTATATTTCATAGCACTAAAAACTAGGATTGAGATGGCATTAATTTTAAAATTCAAAAAACAAAAACTATAAAAATTATTACCCAAACCCGAAAATGTATGCTTCCTAAAAATGGTAGTGTTGAGTCTATAATCTTCCTTAACAATCTTTAGATCTAAAAAAATGATAAGCAGTTATTATGCTCGGTTTTCCATAGTAAAATTTATATTATGATGCTGGCTATTCACAAAATCCAAGAAGGCTTCACTTGCACTTATATTTAATAATAAAAAAAGTGTCATCAACATACCTTCGATAAAAGTGTGGCTTAAAATTAGAAGGGCATTCTGTTAAAAATTTTGATTCTAAAAAGTAAATAAAAATATCTGCAAATATATGGGCCAACGGGACCCCACCCATAGCCAAACCCTCGACCTGCGAGTACAATTTGGAATTAAAATTAAATAAAAAATGAATCTTGCACTGCAAGTTCTAAAAGTTATTCGAATAAAATTCGATCAAATCCATGGAAGCATGTGGTATTTAAAAAAACTTTATCTAAAATAATCTCAATTGTTTCTTCCACTGGTATGTTTGTAAAAAGTGATTCAATGTCAAGACTTATCATGCAAAGATCTGAATCTTGTTTGACAATTAATTCGTAGCCATTTTCAACTGTGTTAACAGGATATGCAAATTCAGACAACAAACTTGGCCACATATTTAGAGATGTTAAAGTTAGGACTTTTAATGGATGACACTATAGGGAGGCGAATGGGAAAACCTTTATGTATTTTTGGTAGACCATACAGGATACAATTACTTAACGACACTTGAGTCATTATACATCAAAAGACTGGTTCCTTCTCTGAATGCAAACGTGGCTGCTGCCACGTTGTATTTGAGCATAACTGAGATTTGGGCCGAACTGTGTTTTCAAATCATTCCCTCCTCTACTTCTACTTAGGGTACTTGTACTTGTCCTCTCATTATTTGTTTTAAATGTTTCTGTAATTTTAATTAACATATTTCTTAAGTTTTAGTCTATTGTTTGTTTTAAATGTTCTTTAAGGTTTTTAATTAACTTATTATCTTGATATTTTAGTCATAATGTATTATTTTACTATTAATTAAATTGTCACAATTTATAATTACAGGCTGAAGATGTACTCTGAAGCAGTATGAAACGTTCCATAATAAAATATTCTTCACTATGTTTGGTGGACTGGGACCCTTTTTAAATGCATATAATTTATATATATCCCTATATATATATATTTATAGATATATATCTTATATATTTATATAATATATTATATATGCAAGTAAAGGCATCAAGTTATACACTGCATTCGTTATGGATAATGGTATGTCTTACATTGTCATAATTATGTCCTTGACCACTTGGCATTTCGTCAGAAACGTGGTGAATTTGAATAGGATGTCTTAGTGGCCTAAGGTACACGAACTATACAGTATACACACACATTAGGTATGTTTATATATAATAGTTTTTTAGATCTAAGGGCGGACAGAATAAAGTGCGGACGGACGGACCAAGTCGGTATAATAGTTTTCTTTCACGGAAAACTAATATTGCTTGCAGGATTGTATAGATAAATGAGTGAATAATATTGGTGAAAAGCTGTCGAATTCCGCTCATCTATATATATATTTTTTTATAAAAATCGTAGGCAAAAAAGAAGACGAGATGTCCTCGATGGTACCAGATTGTATCTCCATCAGTATCATCTGGCAAACAGAGCTGTTAATTAAGTTATAGCCCGAAGTACTTCCTAATAAATTTAACAGGACAAAGACTGGTAGGAACTTGGCGAGGTAGACTGCATTTTGAATCTCTATCTCTCTCTCTCTCTCTCTCTCTCTCTCTCTCTCTCTCTCTCTCTCTCTCTTGCGCTGTACATATATGCAGCCGCTTATGAACTATACAAAACTCATATAATCATTATGCATCTTATTTGAAATAATACTATAAACGTTTAAGGTTATATACAATGATTGTAAAACGCTTTTAATTCGAAAGACACACACACACAAACACACACACACACACACACACACACACACACACACACACACACACATATATATATATATATATATATATATATATATATATATATATATATATATATATATATATATAAATATAAATATATATATATATATATATATATATATATATATATATATATATATATATATATATATATATATACGTATGTGGATGAAAAAAGATAAATCTACAGATGTATTAGCAATCTATTTTCACCATTCCATCAGTTGTTAGTCATTTATATTATAGTCAACAAGAATAAAAATTAACCTCCATTTTAATGCTTTTCCGCTAATGATGTGCGCCCAAAATTTAAAAGAGCTACCCATTGCTTCTCTAAACTTTCTACTTTGCTTCTGGGAAGGAGTGGTCAATAGCCCCCTTAGCCCTCCGGGGAACTTAAATTAAAAGGTTTGAATTAGATATGCAAAATTTTTTTTCTTTTAGTTTTCTCATCAATATCTTTTTTTTTTACATTGTTTTCGTCCACTAAGGTTTTCTTGTTGATTTGGCTCCATGCGTTTTGTCTACTATGATTTTCGCCCTATTTTCACAAAGGGATATTTCCTCTTCGGAAGATTGCTCTGAAGTTCATACGATTCTATAATCTCTTTTATTCATTTTTATGCGGAATCCGAAGAGAAAGGAATAATGACATCGTCATCATTATAAGTGAGAATTATGTTTTAAAGTGAAAAAAAAAATTGTCAGAATTCAGATAAAATCGATTGCACTATTTTTCAGCATGTAAAACGCTTTCAGGTTTTCCTGTAAGAGTGTAATGTTGACAATGCAAATCTTCCTTGTAGCTATACAGTATTGAGACGTCTCACCTGGAAGGGTTACTGTTTTAAAAGCGAGACAGCTAGTTACGCAAGCCCAAGTATAATTTCGTTTTTAATGTTGAATATTACTATATCATATAATTCACGAATCGCCGCTGCAGTGAGAAAACAATCAAGAAGATGACGATCTGAATATAGAACAAATGCATAAAAAAATACAAAGTAGAACCAATTAATCAGAGATTATACAGACTGGCAACCAATATATGGAGGAAACTAGTTCAATACAATAGTGAATTAGCAGAAGAATCAGAAGCAGAAGAGAGAAACCTTGACCCACAACACAGACCACAGATGGTGCAGAAGATATCTTCATATATTCATCGCGATGAACCTCGATCATTATACTATTAAAAAATGTCTTGTGAAAAAGTAATATGTAGGATTTTACTATGTAGATATAATGCAAAATCATTATGATAATCAAAATTAAGTTTAGAGTTAGACAATTAGAACTTTATTAAATATGATTATATTATGTAATAAAATTCAAAATATGTAATCTGTTCAATTCACCATGTCAATGGTAATGTATAATCATTATGTATTATGTTAATTTATTAGTTAGAAAATTGTACCCGCCTTACCCACACAAAATTGTGGATAAGCCACACTACATTACTCTTAGTAATACTTAACTTTCCAAACTCTTCTTTCACCCATCTTACTCGCGTGAGGATTCTCCGAAGAGTCTATCTTTCATCTGGTTCCTCAGCTGAGACGAGGAGGATTTCATAACTATACATATATACAACATTCATGGGTGTTTGTTGCATATTTAGAAAAAAATATGTTACTCGTATACGCACAAGCGCCAAAATACGCTATATTCATCGATATTCTTATTCGTTTTTTCTCAATTATCTGTTTGGTAATTTACCTTTTAAAAAGATATATATTCGTGTTCGGTGGACTGAACTTACATTCTTATCGTTAAAGACTTCAAGGCAGTGGAAGCTGCACCATTTTAGAAACAGCGTCGAAACACTAGGGAATCGAGTATAGGTTTTCCCCGTAGTGGGGGTTAGTCCGTTAGTGCACCTCATGCAGTACACTGTAGACATTACTTAAGGTTCTTTACAGCGTCTCTTCGGTCCCTAGCTGCAACTCCCTTTTACTGTACCTCCTTTCATTTATTCTCTCTCTTCCATCTTACTCTCCACCCTCTCCTATTAATTCATAGTGCAACTGTTTCGAGGTTTTCCTCCTGTTACACCTTTCAAATCCTTTAATGTCAATTTCCGTTTCAGCGCTGAATAACCTCATAGGTCCCAGTGCTTGGCCTTTGGCCTAAATTCTATATTCAGTTTAGTATCTAGCGAGTAATTCCGAATTCCGCCGGTTGAAGGATAGAAGCGATGGGGAGGTAGAATTGAAACTCATATAGTAGAAATGTTAGCCACCGAGGACCAATTATTCCCAACTGTGGAATACGTCATGTTATGCAAGGAATGAACTAGAAGTAAGTATGCAAATAACATGTCTCGTGAAGCTAATTTCCATTTTTAGTGAATTTACGAAAATCTGGAATGCATTTAAAAATTCAAAGTCTCAACAAGAAATAACAATAAAAACACTGAAAACGGTTTTTACTCGGGACTGCATTCTGTTAACACGATATACCAGCATTCAGGCACCTCCCCCACCCCCTCCCCCCTCCCCCCCAGGAGCAACGTGCAGTCCAGAAGCTAGTGAGTGAGAGAGTCAAATGACAGAGCATTCGGGTGGAATAAAAAAAAACGCCCAATTTTCCATACCCAGCGAGGTGGGCCAACGTCAGACCCACAGATTTGATAAATCGGATACCGCAATTGCTCACCACTGAGCGCTCAGTGTCAGATTGCGAATATATATACTGTATTAGTATCTGCCGACGATGGGAGATTTGTCAGTATGCTATCTCTATTCGAGAGCAATGTGCTTTATATAGTATGCAATAGTATGCAAATTACTTGCCAGTATACGCTGTTCAAACGAAGTCAAGGTCCGTTTTTAGAAACTGATTTGGATACGTTCGATTCAAGTCATACCGCAATAATAACTAAAAATCTTTCTGTATTTAAGTCTTAAACCTGTCAGTTATTTCCTTTCACTAATTTCTGCACTTTCATTTCACTTCTCACAAATAGCATCGACAACTTTCAACTTTAACTTTTCTTCACTATTTTGCGTTATCTCTCTCTCTGCTTAGTGTCAAATTCGCCCGTAGCCATTTCCAAACTGATTTTCATCTTGAGAGTCTCTCTCTCTCTCTCTCTCTCTCTCTCTCTCTATCTCTCTCTCTCTTCTTCCCCTTCTTCTTCTTCTTCTTCATGCATCATTTCTTTCTAGCTTTTTCTTCCCTTATTCTCATCATCATGTTTGCGCTAATTATGCTCTGATGCTTAATATCATCGTCACTATTAAAATCATTATCTGCTTTTTCTTCCCCGAAAAACAACCCTGTTGCTGCACTGCCAAAATTTCGCCTCTTAAACAGGCCAACGGGTTCGGCAACAAGAGCGTAATAGCCCCAATGTTAATAGGAAAATAGCATGCCAGATAAAGTTAACCGGAATTCCCACGGGGTAAATTCGTTCCCGTGCGGGGTGCTTGTTGACACCGTGGAAAATGATGGAGATCCACGCACAACTGTCTTGTAAATACATTCGTGTAAGCAATATCTATTCTAAGAAGCTTTAGCATTAGTCAGTATATCTCAGGTTTCACTCCAATATATCAAATTTATTTGGTCATAAATAGCTGTGAAGAAGCCTTCATATTATTTCCTATTAATGACAAGTAAATATTACGCCAAATCGAGTTTTCAGTACAACGTATAAATGCTATCCACAAGTTGGCTATCCATCCAGTTGCTCACCAGATCCGGTAGGGTGAGGTTGCGTCCCATGGCTCCGGAAAGCGCTGCCAGATGCACGATTCATGGCTAACTTTACCCTTAAATAAAATAAAAACTACTGAGGCTAGTTGGTAGTTTTATACGGCATTATACGTTGTACACAAAACTTAATTGTGCAGTAGAAACTTTAGCGCGTTTTTTGTTTTATTTATCACGTGGACTATGGAATACTTTTAACCAGAACAGGACTCGACTCTACAAAAATAATATCTGTAATGAGAAGGGCAGTTGTAATCATGACATTAATTAACATTTGACGTGTCCCATTAAAAGCCAGATATCACCGCTACGCTCATTTTAAAGTCGTTTTGTGGTCGAAAATAGACCGAGGTGACTGACACCTCCTCTCTTCCCACGTGCGCTGTAGTTTTCAATTTTAACGGTTTTAATTTTAGCGCTTCTAATTACTCTTCGCTGAATGAATGTGAGTTTTGATAAAGTGGCTTGATTTATCTATCCTCGTAAGTTCTTTTGTGTGTATGTATGTTTTTTTTTTTTTTTTTTTTTTTTTTTTTTTTTTTGTTTTTCTGCCAGAATAAGTGGCGGTGAAATATAGGTTTCTAACCGTTGATGACAATAGTCGTTGAATAATCTGTGATGTACTTTTCTGTAACGGTTTTTCGATAACGAAATCAATTTCATGTGTATTGTTGATCATTTTTCAAAATTCTATGTGTGTGTGTGTGTACTTATTGAAGAGACATAAAGATCCTAGGAGCCACAAACGAAATGAAAGGCTTAATGTTCTGTGTATTATGTTACGAATTGGTAAAGTGTATAATGTATAGTGGAGATCGAGTGATCCTCGCAGGATTAAGAGCAGCGCATCAGACAGGGGATTTATTATTATTATTATTATTATTATTATTATTATTATTATATTATAATCTATCTATACTATCTATCTATCTATCTATCAATTTATATATATATAAAATTATGTATAAATTATATTATATATATATATATATATATATAATATATATATATTATATATACATCTATATAATAAGGGATATTTATGATTATTATATATTTTATATTATTATTAATATATATATCTATATATCTTATCTATCTATCCATCTATCATTTATATCTGTTTATATATATATATATATATATATATATATATATATATATATATATATAATAATCAATATTTTTTATAAGATATATATATATTATATATTATATATATAATATATATATATAATTGTTATATATATATATATCTATAATATGCACATGTGTGCATGTATCCACCTACAATGCATGAATAAGTACACGAAAGACATGTCCGTAAAGACTGTATGGAAAGGTATGTTACACTTCAGTTAGCAAAGGCCACGTATTGGTACAGATTATTTGATAAGTAAACATAAGCCATTCTGCTAATCAATAACCATAGTTTTTGTTTATTTTATGATTCGGTATGCTTCACATTTGAAAAATCCCTCCATCAGTCCTGTGGAAATTTCTTATGAGAGAGAGAGAGCGAGATGAAACGAGCAATTAAGAACTGAAAAAATGGTGTTGCGTATACTATTAGTTTATAAAGTTACTCTCCATCACACTTTGTTTTTATTGTTTTTTTCCGTCTCATCTCATAAAAAAGCAAAAAATAAATAAATAAATAAAAAAAGATAATATTCAGAAAATTAGTCCGCAAGAACATTTTCCCTTCAATTATAGTACTTGTCACTGTCAAGTCTGATGTGAAATTTGGCAACGACGTCAATTACGCATTACTGATGCCGTATATCTTCAGTTTCGTAAATACTTTTGTATTAGACTGCTGACAATGAACCCAATTTCGAACAGTGAATAGAGAACTCTTTATACTTAAGGGACTGAGATTATGGGTGAAATTAAGCTAAAAATGCACCGTTGGTACAAGGAATATATCCGAGAGAGATGCATTACCCAATTGCACAATGACTGAAACTAATCTCGCACTAGGGTATACAACTTAACGGTGTTTCCCGTGGTCCACTATTTTGGGCAGACGGGCGTTGAGTTTCTTTTTTTTCCTGCGAATAGGTAGAAAAGGGCTAACGCCTTTCCACGCAATGTAGTGAATTTCAGTAAATTTGGTGTCTTATAGAGACTGTATTAAAATGACAAGTGGAATTAAGGTTTGACGAAATAAAAAATGACTTTCACATGACTTCGGAATTACACGTTATTACATATAGTCAAATATTGATTCATTTCACAAAACAAAACTGAGCAGTATGACATTTAAAAACCCAAGCATAAAGCAAACTGCAAATTACACGGAGCAAAAAAAAAAAAAAATAAAATAAAATAAATAAAAATAAAAGTTCAACTTAATAATGACAAATAGATCCGTTATCTGAAATGGGCCCTTTTCCACAAAGGGCAATCATACACCGGTAACAAATCTATTCGGCCCACAGAGTTTTTTTCATTTCCCTCCCAATATCGAGATGTCACGTGGAAAGAAATATAGTGAAGAAGGTTGATATGAGAGTTCCAATAAATTTAATTTTTTTTCTCTCATTCTTATATTCCAATAAATTTCGTTTTTTCTCTCATTCTTATATTTCTTCTTCATTTGTCTTCCCTCTCGAGTAGCGGTGTGGTCTGATATCGGAATTCTGAGAGTTTTATATTTCTGATTGATTTGGAAAACATGGTATCATGTATATGTATATTCCAATCTATTCCATTAATCATCATATAGGTGATTTGTATCGGCTTTTGACGAAGATGATAAAATTATTTCTAACCGCTTGGCTTCTGTCACATCTCATTCCATTTGAAGTGATTTACGTCACATTCAACGATTAAAATGGTTTTGTATATCATAAATAAGAAGATTGGGCCCATTTGCCTATATTTTTTTTTCTTGAATAATTTAAATGCATCGTGTAAACAAGTCCAGGGGAATAAAAACACGTTCATACGCATGCGTCTCTCTCTCTCTCTCTCTCTCTCTCTCTCTCTCTCATAAAACTGAATTGTCTCCAATCTACATACATCTTTTTAATTACCTATTATTGCTTATGCTATTTATCTAGTCAAAGGAGATATTAAAAACATTTTTCTCCCATCGGAATAACAGCAGCCTCCGCTCTCGTTGTCTCGTACAATACGGGGATTTCTGATAAACATATCTCGTAAGATTCCGGAGCGTGCGAATTCATCTCGTTTGCTTAAACACAATATTACCGAAGTAGCCTTCAACTGTCTCCAGCTTTGCCTCATTAAATAAGTGAGGAGTGAAGGAAAATCGTTGTGCAGGCAGAAGGACCCGATTGATTCATTTATACAGCTGTTTACATACCGTGTTTATTTTTTTTTTATATGAAGTTTGGTTAATTTATAGGCGTGATATGTCGAGATGGGTCTTCTCCGTTTTCGTTTTAACAAGTGAGCCTGAATTTAATATAATTCCTTTTTTTGTTATATTAATAACTGGTTAATCATAGACGTGATATTTCTATATGGGTCTTCTCCGATTCGTTTTAGCAAGTGAGCCTTAATTTAACATAATTCGTTTTATTATATGAATACCTGGCTAATTATAGACGTGATATTATGATATGGGTCTTTTCCGTTTTCGTTTTCGTTTTCGCTGTGAACCTGAGTTTAATATAATTCCTTTTTTTTTTAAGAAAACCTGGTTAATTATAAACGTGATATTTCGAGATGGGTCTTTACCATTTTCGTTTCAACAAGTGAGCCTTGAGTTTAATATAATTACTGCTGATAACTCATATGCCTTTTTTTTGCTTTCAAATCTCTAAAATGAAAGAAGCACTTCAGATTACGACAATATTTATATACATATACAAATAAGTATTCCTGAATAAGGAAATTCCTCACTAGACCTGGTGACCTAATTCCTCCTCGATAAAGTCTGAAAAGAAGTTAATGACCTCGCTAGGCGAGAACGGTAATTTTGCCCAATTATAGACTCCGCGGTTCTGAGAGCCAGTATTGCTTTATCAATGAGGTTTCGGAGTGGAGGTGGGTCGATGTTCTACAATTTGATGAACCTTCAATGGATCGAGAGAGAGAGAGAGAGAGAGAGAGAGAGAGAGAGAGAGAGAATATCCTGACCATAGACTAGCACGATTCCTTATTGAGGTTTCCTGTTTTTTGTCTGATGCTTTATAATATATATATATATATATATATATATATATATATATATATATATATATATATATATATATATATACACAAAAGACCCCGACGTAAATAGTATACTTTAGCTAATTACATTAGAAAGTCCCTCTCTCTGCAGATCTGACACAAATAACTTGATTTTTTTTACTAGGGATCCTTTAGTCTGGGGAACAGTCTTGTTTTCTCCATTAATGAAGATACTTTGACATTTATCCCATATATTTAAAACATATTATATAACAAAACTGAACTCAGTAAATGCTGTGTGAGGATAACATTATAACGGTAGATATTTCTCACAAATCTCTGTTTATTTTCAATTCCTTATCTCTCTCTCTCTCTCTCTCTCTCTCTCTCTCTCTCTCTCTCTCATATTGTATCGTTTTTCCTTCCTTTTCTCATTATTTCTCTTTCGCTTCATTGCGTTAAAAAATACGTGAACATGATCTTGAACAAACATTTTTTATATCTCGGTGTAAAGATTTCATTTGTCAGATTGTTGGGCATATTTCACTTCAGTTGGCCCTCCTGGACAGGGAAACGATTCGTTAATGTTAATGTCGAAAGATCCCAGCACTAGATTCATATCTCATATCACAATATATTTGGATATTCTTCGTATCTGCGATAAAATTCAAGATATTTCACCATCAACTGAGGGAACCTTTCTGAATATGAATTTCTAACACAATAACGTTTCGCTCCCCCCCCCCCCACCCCCTCCCCCCCCCACCCCCCGCCCAAACCTTTCATTTTTTGTATTTGCTAATTAATACAGATTCCACCGTGATAGACATTCCAACGTCTGGGAATGGAGTCTGACACCTGTCGGTCCAGACTATGAAGGAATATCATTATAAAAAGACGTGGGTTATTTTGTGGTGCTGATATGCACGTGCGTTAAGGAATTAAATCTTATAATAAATAAAACCCAATGCACAAAACGTAACAAGGTTTTCGGAAAATCGAGTTATCTGTAACAGCGTATAATGATGAATGAAACTCTCAGTCGACCGTGGTGGCCTGTGTTGTGGCGGAGCCAGACGCACGATCGCGGCAAACTTTAACCTTGAAAAAAATAACAATTACAGAGGCTAGAGGGCTGCAATTTGGTTGATGATTGGTGGGTAGATGATCAACATAGCAATTTGCAGCCCTCTAGCCTCAGTAGTTTTTAAGATCTGAGGGCGGACAGACAAATAGGCATCTCAATAGTTTTCTTTTACAGAAAATTAAAAATCAGCCGACATTAAAAACCACAGTATGATAAGGGGTGTGTAAAAACAATAGAATATTATAATTTTTCTTGAATGGGAAATGGAACAAAGGAAAAGCGTGAAATACGAAATATAAATGAAATAGAACTTCTGTGTCCCAATTTATATGACGATGGACTTTCTATTTGGTTTCTGGCAATAGTCGTTTTCAGACACATTTAACGTATAACACCCGTTGGCCACGAATTCTGTATTTTCTATTTTAGTATTATGCGGTGTTTAGAAAAGTTGACATTGGTGGAATCTCGTGCAACTGTACTTTATAATGTCATATATTAGAGTGGCCATGTCCAATAAAATCGCAATTAATTTGGTTATGTCATAAAAATGGATGAAAGCAAATTTGATTTTTGTCACTCCAAACAAATATGTGTTTCATGGCTGGCAAAACAATAAAAAAGAATACTGAATCAAATATCGCAGTAATTTTTTTGATATAATAAAGTTTAACTGTGTTACCGAAGCCATTATGAACCCAACAGCGTCCATGATTTCCAGTAGCAATCCCACTGGTGCACCATGCATCTTGCTAGACACGCAACCATACACACACACACACACACGAACCATGTTATCCCCGATTCGTCCTTTTTTGTAGAAATGAATATGCTTCAACGAAGAGGCTAATCGATATTTTCGAAGTAATCTTAGGTTGCTTTTTCTTTCCGTCTTAATTCTCTTTTACCAAAATTACCGACGAATTCTTCCTCCCAGAGTTTTGTTTTCGTTCTAAAAACTTCTCAGGTGAAGATTACGTTTTTTTTTCGGTTTTAAATACGCTGGTCTACATTGATCCCGAAGATTAAACAGATTTGAGAGAGAGAGAGAGAGAGAGAGAGAGAGAGAGAGAGAGAGACCCTGATATAAAGGCGCATCAATTCGTTTCTCTTTTTGATAGATGTAGTTGAACTTTGCGTTGCCAAAAAAAAAAAAAAAGAAAAAAAAACAAGATAAATTCCAACTAAAACCGTAAAGCTTAGCGTTTCAGGAGAGAGAGAATGGAAACTGAAAGGAAAATACCGTCGACGAAAAAGTGCAGTAGCTAAAATAAAATAGCCACTGCAGTGTAGATTTTCACAAACGAAACTGCAGAGAGCAATTATAGTCATACAACGAGCAGCAACCTTTCAAGTTACTGTGAAAAAAAACTTGTTTAAGGGATTGTGTCGATATGTTTTTCTATGCTAAGCATTCGATGGGACGGCTGTGTGTGTACATGTACACACACACAAACATACATATACATACACACCCACACATATACACGCACACACATTTACAAACTACTAGTGATTGTGCGTGGCCTTCCAAATATATATATTATATATATCTATATATATATATATATATATATATATATATATATATATATATAATTAATATACTAGAGAGAATGACTTCCAAATCAGGAAATCAGAAAGACTTACCTTAATGATATATGCACTAATCATGAGGTAGGGAATGTGAACACAAAAGCAAAACCACATTGCCAACATAACTGAAGCAGTGGATGGACTTGTTCCCTTCGACCTGCTACGACAGATGTCCAGAAATGGCGGAAGAAGATGCCAGTGATTTGGAAAAGCGGACAGAAATAATTAAACTGAGATGAGTGGCGAGGTGACTGACATCACTTCACATCACATCACAAGAGAATCTTCCATAATTATCAGTCGTTGAATGTGAATAGATGAGTAAAGTGGCAAAAAAGCTCTTCGTGTATCTAAGGGCTCGTAAGACGAACAAATGGAGAATGATCGCTAGAAAGGTCTGGAGAGGAGATTTGACAGCGAATCCTGTTAACGACACGAGGCAGGGGCTTTAGTTCAGCTTTTAGATAGCAAAAACGAGAGAGAGAGAGAGAGAGAGAGAGAGATCGTTATACTTCCAAAGGAGCCATTGTGGCCAGATATAAATTTCAATTTCATAATGCTAATTGGTCAATTTATGAGGCATTTCATTTTTACCTGATTTTGAACTTAATCAAAATGCGATCATTATGATTGAACTAAATCACCGTTGATTCTTTTCACAAAGATAGAAAATTGGTTATATTCATTACGAATACAACTTGTCTTCAAATTAGCAAGATATATATTGAATTTTACCCTAATGCTTACAGATAAGATGAACGTAAATAATAAATACACAAAAAGTCAGTTAACGAAAATCCCAAATATAATAGCGAGCACTCCAGAACAAAGGCAGCATATTTTGGTTATTTCTAGTAAAATTAACCATTTATAGCATGGCGGGTGGTGTGGAATGAAGAGACTACTTGCCAAGGAGAAATAAAAGAAAAAATGAACTAAGATGATTCCCTACTCGAAAGCAATTGAAAAAAAAATATTCAATTTTCTTTTTCTAATATCTAATCCATCTCTACGGAATCGTCTCTGTAAAAAACCAATGTTATGAATGATAGCAAAAATATACTTTGGACCAGGAATACTATGATAAAATACATGTACAGAGAGAGAGAGAGGAGAGAGAGAGAGAGAGAGAGAGAGAGAGAGAGAGAGAGCAATATCCAATCCATCTCTACCAAGTCGTCTCTTTATTTACACCAATGTTATGAATGATAGCCAAAATATACTTTGGTCCAGGAATACTATGATAAAATACATGTACAGAGAGAGAGAGAGAGAGAGAGAGAGAGAGAGAGAGAGAGAGAGAGAGAGAGGCCCCTTTTTCAGAAGTGCAAAGCACACTTTGTCAGTCATGCCCAGGAATTTTTTGGAATAGCTTAATATTTGACGCAACAGAACTTCGAGGTAAGAAATATATTCAGGAAATTGAGATAAAAAATAGAATACCGCTTTTCAGTTGAAAATATGCTTCTCCCTCTTGCATTTGCTACAAAATACCCAGGAAATGTTTCGCATTCACGTGGTTTATTCCTTGACAACACGCACGCACGCACGAACTACTATAGTAAATTCTCATCAACCGTGCATCTAATGTCTAGGTCAGTCCCTTACGACGCTCCTGATTGGCTGTTGATAAGCAAATCACAGAGCTGGAAACTCTCAGTCTCTCTCGCGAGTGTTCACATGGGTAGGATCTATGTTCCACCTCTCCTGAAGGTATCTTTCAAATGTATCCCTGAGGAAAGGTGGAACATAGATTCGCCTTATGTGTACTCTCTCAAGAGGACTGAGAGTTTCCAGCCCTGTGATTGGCTTATCAACAGCCAATCAGGAGCGTCGTAAGGGACTGGTCTAGACATCAAATGCCCGGTTGATGTGAATCTACTATAGTACCAGCTTTACTTTATGAACGTAAGCAACCACACGGCTAAGATGAGAATATAGTGAGTATGACGGCTGAGGAAAAGAGAGAGAGAGACCTTACCTTACCTTACAGACCTTACAGTTCGTTCGGGTTGCCCCAGGTCCCTCAGTGTGAGGCACCTCTAATGTCTACCAGAGAGTTGCTAGTACATCTTCCGGTATATTTTGCATCTTCCAATCTTGGATGGTCTGGGATGCAGTTTAGATATTTGTCGAGCTTATTCTTAAACACATCTACGCTCACTCCTGATATATTCCTCAGATGAGCTGGCAACGCATTGAATAGACGCTGCATTATCGATGCTGGTGCATAGTGGATTAATGTCCTGTGTGCTTTCCTTATTTTTCCTGGTATAGTTTTGGGCACTATTAATCTACCTCTGCTTGCTCTTTCTGATATTTTTAGTTCCATGATATTTTCTGTTATTCCTTCTATCTGTTTCCATGCCTGAATTATCATGTAGCGTTCTCTTCTCCTTTTCTAGACTATATATTTTAAGGTTTTAGATTGTAGTCTTTCCCAGTAGTCTAGGTCCTTAACTTCTTCTATTTCTAGCTGTAAAGGACCTTGTTTGTACACTCTCTATTTGTGCAATATCCTTTTGATAGTGTGGGTACCATATCATATTGCAATATTCAAGTGGACTACGAACATATGTTTTATAAAGCATATCATGTGTTCAGCTTTTCTTGTTTTGAAGTGCCGTAACAACATTCCCAATTTTGCTTACATTTTGCCAACAGAATTCGCTATTTGATCATTGCATAACATGTTCCTATTCATCATCACACCAAGGTCTTTAACTGCTTCCTTATTTGTGATTGTCTCATTATTAGGTCCCCTATATGCATATAGCTTTCCTTCTCGTGTTTCCATAACTTTATTCGATTCAAATTTATCAGAGTTAAATACCATCCATTTACCTCTGCCCAATCATATACTTTGTTAAGGTCTCTTTGTAGAGCGTTCCTATCTTCATCACAAGTAATTTCTCTACTTATTCTTGTGTCATCAGCGAAACTACTCACTACCGAATCCTTAACATTACTGTCTATGTCTTCAATCATAATAAACAAACAATATTGC
>NC_087204.1:4273055-4275555 GCF_015104395.2 Macrobrachium nipponense
TATATATATATATATATATATATATATATGTGTGTGTGTATATATACATATATATGTATATATATATATATATATATATATATCATATATATATATATATATATATATATATATATATATATATATATATATAATATAAGAAAGTATATCTTAGTTTTACCAGACCACTGAGCTGATTAACAGCTCTCCTAGGGCTGGCCGAAGGATTAGATATTTTTACGTGACCAGGAACCAATTGGTTACTTAGCAACGGGACCTACAGCTTATTGTGGGATCTGAACCACATTGTATCGAGAAATGCAAATTTCTATTCACCAGAAATAAATTCCTCTGGTTCCGCGTTGGCCGAAGCCGAGAAATCGAACGTCGGACCACCGGAATGGGTTCGCCGAGCTCGAAATGCACTCGGCCAACGTGGTACCTTATATATATATATATATATATATATTATATATATATATATATATATATATATATATATATATATATATATACATATAAAATAATATATATATATATATATATATATATATATATATATATATATATATATATATATATATGCTTAAAAAATCACAGTAGATGCACGTGACTTCATAAATAAGCGAATACCACGGGAAATGAAAGTCAGGAATCCAAGCGCTTTTCTTCTTTTATTCAGACATCGTCAAGGAGCTACTGAAGTACAATCGGAGAGGAAGGCCTCAGGTACAAACAAGATCAGGAATAACCAGATGGTTAATTATCAAAAGGGTAAAAATTAAAAGGGATAATCCAGGATTATCGGATATCACACGGTCACAAACTTAAACAGATTCTGACCCTAACCGAAATTACAAAGTATCTTTACAGTCCAAAACATGTAAAAACTGAATATATTAATTTTGTTGCTTATATTTATCTACAACTTTTTTCATTATGAAAGCATCAAGTTTAAATAAACCAAGACTTAAATTTAGAACATTTCTATTATTTGACTTGATAAAACAAGATTCAATGATATTCCTTTTAACTGTGTCATTACATGGGACTAAGGCTCTTGCTTGACTCCAGTTAATAGGATGGTCTAAATCTCTCATATGTACAAATAATGCATTCGATATTTGCCCAAATCTCACAGAATATTGATGTTGCTTAAGACGCTGTGAAAGAGATTTGCCAGTCTGTCCGTAATAGATTTTATCACACTTTTTGCAGGGAATTTCATATATGCAGCCTGGAAGATCTTTAGGAGAATTTTTGAATACTAAACTCTTGACATTAATATTACTGAAAACAACATTTATGTTAAAAAGCTTTAAAATTCTAGGAATATCTAAAAACCTTTCATCATAAGGTAATTTTAGAATGTTATGCTTACTAAATTCAAGTTTGTCATTAGTTGAATAAAATGTTTTTCTAGCTCTTTTCCATGCCACATCTACAAAAGTCCTTGGGTATTTAAGTTTTCAATGCAATATCATAAATAGTTTTAATTTCAGCGTCAATAAACTGCGGGCCATAACGACACGTAAAGCCCTTAGGAACATCCAGAAAAACAGAGAATTTAACATTTTGATGGTGATTGGAGTGTAATGAACAAAAGAGGCAATATTAGTTGATTTTCGAAGCACTGAAAAGATGAAATTTCTATCATTTCTATGGGACAGTTACATCAAAAAAGAAAATTCAAATTACAATTTCTTTCTTCCTCTACAGTAAATTATATGAAGGGGACTAAATTATTGAGATTATTAAGGAATTCCTGGAGGTTTTCGTGAACTGGCCAAATACAGAAGATATCATCCACGTATCTAAACCAAATAACTTTTTGGGGCAAGGATTCTGGTAAGAGTTTTGTCTCAAAAAATTCCATGTAAATATTGCTAAGGACAGGAGATAAGGGATTACCCATGGCCATGCCCAAACTTTTGTACAAAAAAACAATTCCCCATTGAAACAAAATTTGACTATCTTTGATACATAACTTATGAGACTAATGAGATTTTCTACACTTAAGGGAATGTCATAGACGCTCTAATTCCTCCCTTCCTTCCCAAATATTCAACGTAAGTCATTTACAGGCACTTTGTAAATAAAGAGACAACATCAAAACTAACCATATTAAAATCATAATTAAAATTTAAACTATTCAATTTGTTTATAAAATCAACATTGTTTTTAACATTCGTGTTAGAAATATTTCCTACCAAAGGAGTAAGAATTTTTACAAGCCATTTAGATAAATTATACGAAACTGAGCCCACTGAACTAATGATTGGTCTGATAGGGTTATTGATTTTATGTGTCTTGACTAAACCATACATGTAAGGTAGGGAGGCGCATTGCGGTGTAAACTGTTTAATTAAATGGTCCAAGCCCTTCAAAATGGATTTAATTTGTTTATTAAAATGGGAGTTAAACTGTCCCTGTGTAGGGTCAGACCTCAGTTTCGTATAAGTTATCAGTGCATTTAGCAATATCATTATTTTACTTATATAGGTCACTTTTATTCATAATT
>NC_087204.1:4280555-4283055 GCF_015104395.2 Macrobrachium nipponense
AGTTTAAAACTTTGTCTTGTTTTTCAAGATTATTCCATGCGCTATTTATCTATTAGGTTATTTAAAAAAAACTTGCGTAAAACGTCTGGTTGGAATGAGTCACGCTATTATAGGCAGCAATGTCGGAAACAGAATGAAATCAGATACCTGTATACGTGGTCCGTAGTGAGGAGGCGAAGATTAAGATTGATTGAGTTCCTATATCACTCTGCGTAGCACGAAGATGTCGTTTCTCGTATTGGTGATTCTTTCTTCCAGGAAAATCTTGGTGTGATAGAGGGAAGGGGTTTGATTGCAGAGTCCATCTCCCGAATCCGTACATTTTTGGAAATACTTGTTCTGAAGAAAGATTAAAGGAAGATTATAAACAGCGGGTGACCTAAATTGGCTTACTTGTGGACGAATCTCTTGGTATAAATACCACCTTTCTGTAAACTTTTCTCATTCATATACCTGAAGAGAGAGACAGCAGTCTCTGAAATATAGTACTTTTCTCTCTACATTTTGGTGTGTTTTTTATGGGCTCCTTTTATTAGATGGAATTTCTGTTGTACAGAACACTTTTACCAGTCATTGTCAGCCCATTATGGAATTCAACCGCCTTTCAACGACGATTCTTCACTCACTTCCAGAAGTCAAGCCAGTTTTTCCGCAAGTTTGAAAAAGAACTGAACAGGACTACACCGGCTGAAAAACCAAAAACCCCACTGTTTGGAAGAATGCCTCAAAGAACAAGTACTTCCAAAAATGTACGGATTCGGGGAGATGGACTCTGCAATCAAACCCCTTCCCTCTATCACACAAGATTTTCCTGGAAGAAAGAATCACCAATACGAGAAACGACATCTTCGTGCTACGCAGAGTGATATATGGAACTCAATCTAATCTTCGCCTCCTCACTACGGACCACGTATACAGTATCTGATTTCATTCTGTTCCGACATTGCTGCCTATAATAGCGTGACTCATTCCAACAGACTTTTACGCAAGTTAAATAAACCTAATAGATAATAGCGCATGGAATAATCTTGAACAACAAGACAAAGTTTTAAACTTATCCACACCCCCCTTACTGTAAATCAACAATTTAGTTTTAAATTTAGGCTTATCCTTTGCCCTAATGCCAGACCGCAAACAACCTAGACTTCATAGTGGCTTTTGATAAATTCATATCTGACAAAAACTACAGCCGTGAAGAGATAAGTTTAAAAAGGAGTGTTACTAAATGCTTAACTGACCTTCATAAGAAATATCCTGTTCCCCGCAGATTCATGATAGCCATCCACTCGCTAAAAAAGTTAGATGTTATAATAAGTAGATCTGACAAAGACGCAAAATTGTAAATAATGGACAAAGAACTTCTACCTCGACAAAATCAAACCAGCTCCTTAGCGACACAAATACTTACGAAAAACTGACGAAAAAATCCCTCCAGAACGTTCCCACAGAATTTTTTCGGAAAGTAAGATTAATTGGCCAAGACAAAAAGAGTATTGAACTATTAGAGAAATTTAAAGTAATTAATCCTAAATTACCCTACTTTTATGGTCTTCCTAAAACTCACAAAGATCTTTTCCATTCAGACCCCATCGTTTCATGCGCCGGAGCTTTCAATTACAAAATTTCTAAATGGTTAGCTGGCCATCCTTTCTCCTTTTTTTTTAGGCACTTTTTCTCCCAGTCACATCAAACATTCGGAAGACTTTTGTCACAAATTCAGAAGAAGCACATATACCACTTCACAACATAAAACTTTTAAGCCTGACGTAGACTCCCTATTCACACCAAAAAGTACCAGTACAGGACGTTCTTCAGTTTTTAAGGGAAAAATTATCACCCTATTCAGATCATTTCCCTTTTGGCACTTGACAAAATAATAAAGTTAGTTGAATTATGTGCATCTAATAACGTATTTTCATTCGGGGAATCATTCTACAAGCAAAAATTCGGGTGTAGTAGGGTGGGTAGTCCTTTAAGTCCTATTTTAGCCAATCTGTACATGGAATACTTTGAAACTACAGTAATAAATGCAATAAACCCAAAAAATGCTGTGGATGAGATACGTGGAGACATACTAACATTTTTGGTTTGATAATAAGTGGGGTAATTTTAATGAATTCCTCTCAAAATTAAACGCATTAGTGCCCAGCATCAAATTTAAAGTTTGAATGGGAAACAGACAACAAAATTCCTTTTCTTGATGTTTTAATAATCAGAGACACGACAGAATACAAATTTACCATATACAGAAAAACAACGTTCTCACTTTCATATATTCACTACTTTAGCTATCATGACAATACTATCAAGATAGTCTAGCTAGCAACCTATTCTTAAGAGCCTTACGAATTTGTTCCCCAGATTTCCTGGAAAAAGAATTTGAACTAATTCGCAAGCAACTTTCATCTTTAAAGTATCCTGACCATATAATTGAGAAAGCAATTCAAAAAAGCAAACGTAATTTTCTACCGGGAGAGAAAGACAAGACCAGAGACACACC
>NC_087204.1:4293055-4313055 GCF_015104395.2 Macrobrachium nipponense
AGGATATTATAGCTATTAATTTAATTTCAACATTAATAAAAAAAAAATAACTACAATAAGAACACACAAAACAACAACAACAATGATTTTAAAGTTATAGCATTATAAAACTCTGAAGGTAAGTTATTTTCGTCCAACACAAAGTAAGCGCTAACAAGAGTCTGACGTATAAACAAGGTTGCGAGAGAGAGAGAGAGAGAGAGAGAGAGAGAGAGAGAGAGAGAGAGAAGAGAGAGACGTTGATATACAGGAGCATTAATTTCATTTCCTTTTTTTTGAGAAATGTGTTTTTTTTTTTAAATAGACATGCAATATATCACATTCCAACCTAATTTTTATTGTAACTTGGCCAAAAAGAGCTATTTTTAATCCTTTGAATAGATATAATTTTTAAACATCGAGAACGTTTTATGCAAAGGTGAGCTGATCTAGATTAAAATCAGACTGTGGAATTCACAAATTAGTCGTGATATCGGCGTATACCTTTCATGTCACGAAGTCTGTGGGATTCACTAAATAGTAGTGACGTCAGTGTATACGATGTTAAGGTAAAGTGGATGAGGTTTATTTACACGTACGTGCGTTTAAGCTTTGTGTGTTGGGGCGCCTTAACCGGCGCGCGTTCACGAATTGAATTTACCCGGCAGTTACCGGGGTAGAAATTAGATTACTATTACCATCACCTGTCCCTGCTCTAGATGCTGTTGATCGGTGCCGAGCGAACGAAGTCGTTAGGCTCGTCCCGATAGTTATGTGCAGTGTGGGTATCGTCCTCAAATGGAATGCCAAGAGTATATATATCATGCAAAAACACTGAAATTATCCCCGATATTTTTCTTGGAAGATTCGAAATGAATCGAGATATACTGAATTTGGCAAATGGATCATAAAATAGACTACAGAAATGCTAATGGATCGTCCGTTGCCGGTTCATCAAAGTAAAAAAAAAAAAGGAGTAGGTTCTTAAAAAAAATTGTATTCTGCATTAATTTATTTACTTATGCGAAAGATGATTTTAAGCATTACTGAATGCAAAATAAAATAATATATGAGGCAATCATATTTTGAGAAAATTAAAAGCCACTATAATGTACATGATAATGTACTTTTCCAAAATACAAAAAGCTTAAAAAAACAGAGCGCTTTAGACCGTTTGCAGAAAGGCTGTCCCCTTCAGACAATTATTATTATTATTATTATTATTATTATTATTATTATTATTATTATTATTATTATTATTATTCTAGTGGCTTTTAATTCATTGTCCCCAGTCACGGTATAGTGATACACCACAGATAATAAGTTGTTTTAAATTACCTTAACCTTCCCACGCATAGAATTAAAAACTCATGATGAAAGTTTTACTTTCATTTGAAATTCAGAATAACTTAAGTCTTGCTTACAAGCGAATACTTCTAAAAACAAAGAGAATAGCTAAGTCTTTGCTTACAACGAATACCTTAAAAAAAAAGAGAGAATAACTTAAGTCTTGCTTACAAAAACGAAATTACCTTTACAAAAAAGGAAAGAGAATAGCTTAAGTCTTGCTTAACAAAACGGAATTACCTATAGAAAAAGATGTGACACTTGTTTGGCATCACGGTCAAGAGAAAAATGCAACCACACTATTTTTGGCATCGCTTTCTGTCAGGCGTTATTCCTGCTCTGTCTTAGTCTTGTATACGAGGGGTGGGGAACTGGACAATTCTAAATATGTTACACGGAAAACAATACTTTTTTCTTACAGTTAGTACTCTTTATGGATAGATAATGGCATCCTGAAGAATAATGATTTAGATTTAACATTTTATTGCATTTACCGCAGCAAAATATGCATTTATTTCAACATTTATTTTACGTGCACAACTTAGCATATATATATATATATATATATATATATAGATATATATATATCTATATATATATATATATATATATGTGTGTGTGTGTGTGTGTGTGTGTGTATGTGTATGTGTATGTGATGTGTATGTATATATATATATATATATATATATATATATATATATATTTCATATTTTCCTTTTTCAATTTGTGGCATGACCCCAGAAGTTATTGCAAATCAGCTAAGCATAACAACGTAACATAAGCTTAAAAAATATAATATTTAGCGAGAGAGAGAGAGAGAGAGAGAGAGAAGAGAGAGAGAGAGAGAGAGAGAGAGAGAGAGAGATTCCCTGCTAATGAAGAATTAGCTTTTTTCTCTCTCTCTCTCTCTTCGAGAATTTAGAAATCAATTCGCGTTAGTTGGTTATAACCCTGCAAAAGAGCATAGTATTATAACATAAGTATAAATCAGCACGTATTTGCTAAACGCAGCAAAGGAAACATGAGGGTTGTGTGTGTGTGTGTGAGGTGGGGTGGGGGGGGGTGAGGGGGGGGGGGATGCTGTAGCATTGCTTCATCTATCTCCTTCCCAGCGCCTTCCATGTCGCGCGAGACATTTCCAATAATTGTTCCGTCATACACACTTGCTGAGGTATGCAAGACATGTCATTTAAGGATGCTGATATAATTACGACCCTAAGATAGATTTACCCTTTGTGTTAAAATAAACAATGGTATCATTCAAGCATACATACACATTTGTTATTATTTACGTTTTAAAAGCACATTTACTCAAACGTGATACACTGATTGTCGTGAGAGAGAGAGAGAGAGCAGAGAGAGAGAGAGAGAGAGAGAGAAGAGAGAGAGAAGTAGTCCCATGAATACGAAATCATCTCAACTTTGGAACGCATACAAAAGTTTGGTGTTAGCCAATGTACTCGTTTGCAGAGTTAGCGATGATTTGGTGACACAGCTGCGCGTAATATTTACATGAAGATGTGAATTCAAGTAATAAACAGTAATAAATATTTAGTATTTGTTAAAGGCCCGAATTATGGCACTTGTAACCTTGGAGAACTAAAATCGAATGACGTATTAGACAGAGTTTTTTGCTATTTGAAAAGAAATTATATTGAAAAGTTTCTAAGCTAAAAGCAAGGGAAGCTTTATATTTATGCGAAAAGGTTAAGTATATCTTAGTTTTACTAGACCACTGAGCTGATTAACAGCTCTCCTAGGGCTGGCCCGAAGGATTAGATATTTTTACGTAGCTAGGAACCAATTGGTTACCTAGCAACGGGACCTACAGCTTATTGCGGAATCCGAACCACATTACACGAGAAATGAATTTCTATCACTATAGATTCCTCTGGTTCCACGTGCCCGAGCCGTGAATCGAATTTCGGACCACCGGACTGGTAGCCGAGCGCGAAATCCACTCGTCCAACGAGAAAACTTATATTTATGCGAAAAATTTTCCCCCAAATTATGTGTAGATTCATGCAGATACTGAACCCAAATCACAGAAACATTAAAAAAAGACCCAATTAAGTTGATATTTGCTTATTTCCTTATAAATATACCTCCCTGATTTTAAACTACTTTTGTCTCAAATCTTTATTTAATAATGTTCTTCCTGCAGTTTTTCTGCCTTTCTTAATAGCATTCAATTAGTAAGGTTTTTCCTTCCTTCCAAAACCGCCATCTCTTCTCTCTCTCTTCACGTCTTTGATTATCTCTCGAACATGTCTAGTTTTTTTAAAGTTTCGAATCGCTTCCAATGTTCTTTTCCCCCAAATTTCACAGACTTTGTAACCAGTCACTAGTAGCATACCTGTTAATTTTTCTGCTCAGTTACTTTTACATCTCGCTGGCTATTAATTAGTTTCCATTTTTACCAACTGGTTCAGCTTTTATAGTCCACGAACAGATAAAAAAAAGGAGCCTGGTTTGTAATATAATGAAGCATATTCAAAGTACGGTTACGGTTTTACTTACGCCTTTTGTAATTGATTTCTGTTTTAGTTATCTGGAAAAAAAAAAACAAAAAACTGCCTGTCCGTCCTCACTTTTTCCTGTCCGCCCTCAGATCTTGCAAAACTACTGAGGCTAGAGGGCTGCAAATTGGTATGTTGATCATCCACCCTCCAATCATGAAACATACCAAATTGCAGCCCTCTAGCCTCAGTAGTATTTATTTTATTTAAAGGTTGACTTTAGCCATAATCGTACGTCTGGCAACGATATAGACCAGGAAAACCACCGGGCCGTGGTTAAAGTTTTATTAGCTCTATAACGAGACCACTGAAAGATAGATCTATTTTTCGTGGCCTGGATTATACGCGTGTATGGAAAACTCGATTGCGCCGAAGAAACTTCGGCGTATATTTTTTCTTGTTTGTTTTTGTTAATTGGTCGTGTTTATCAAACTGTCCTTTGCTTTTACCCGGGGATTAAGAGAAATTTATCGAAATGAATAGAATGGATTCCCCAGCTTACAGTAGCGTGGCTTTAACTTTGTTTTATAGTGACTAAGTACAAATAACACTGATATTACTACTTTCTCATACCGTAAAAGCATTGGTGTAAAGAATTTAGCTCAAAGGAAATAATACTTTATATTCTGACCTAGGTCTTATCATATTAATATACATTGGCGCTGGAAAAATATTATGGTAGAAACCACCCTGGTGTTTATGTACGCATTCCAATCTGACCCAATTCCTTTTGGAAGGGTGAAATATGGAAAGTATTAAGAGTGAGTAATTACGTCAACACTTACAGGAAATGTTGTAGATTTTAGGAATATAGCACGTACAAGTTTTACTTAAACAAATAATTTTTCCTCATGTATCCCTGCCTCTCGAGGGATAAGGGTTACCATACGAATAGCGAAAAACAGAAGCAGGATAAGTTCGAAAGCTTCGTAGTGGTGGGAGACACCATTGTGAGAGTGAGGTGTAAGCGAAAGTATAGGTCAGGATACAACTGATTTATTATTATTATTATTATTATTATTATTATTATTATTATTATTATTATTATTATTATTATTATTATTATTATTATTATTATTAAGCTGGCGTTATGCCAACACGGTTTCTTGCTCATCTCGAGAGTAGCCCGTAGGTAATTTTTGGATGTGCAATTGAAATTAATGATTTGAACGTGATTACTTTTTTTTGAGACTTATGGATGTGCCACTGAAAATAGTATGGGTGCGGTTACAAACCTGTTTGAGCAATAAGGCACCGGTCAGTAGTAGAGGAACTGCAACATTAATAAGTCCTGAAGAGTACGAGTACTTATCATAAGAGAAAAAGGAAAGCACCAATGATAAACTCTATCGGATGGTTTCAGGCAGCTTTTCATTTATTCGGTATGCACAGAGTAAATGAAATGTGGCAAGGAAATCCCGTAGGGGTTTACAATTTGTAATCTTCTCAGACACGAAGATCGCTTTTCAGTCATATTCCACATAGGAATATATACTATATATAGATGAGATCGTACATATACATAAAGCGTTGCCTACACAGGCATGGCGATATATCCATTCCAACTTGCATTCATTAGACAAAGCCGGCCCTTTACCACATGGCTTCAATGGAGGCCACGAAGGCCGTCCCTGTGATATTGCTTAATCAATCCTGTCTTTCTATTCACGAAAGCCCAACGCAGCTTCTTCTATTGAAGTGACTCGGATCAGCGTCTGGAATCTTCGACTTCTGAGCGCTGTCATTCAGGGTTTAATTCTGTTGCACATTTTCCATTTACGAGGCGAAAGTAATCGTCTCAGTAATATATATATATATATATTCTATATAAATATTATATATATATATATATATATATATATATATTATATAAAAGGGATTTAGTATGCCATACATAAGGGAGAACTTGAGCTCTCTCTCTCTCTCTCTCTCTCTCTCTCTCTCTCTCAACTTGAAAACGTAATGGCACGACTATATACTGTATTTATGCATGTAACATGGGTTATGATCATGTACGGAAAACGTTCATAGAAAGTGAAACCTCATTAAGTACTGCATCTTATTAAACATGAATATCCCATTTTATTATTTTATTACGATAACAATATCTGTAATATCGATCTGGCTTTATTCCTCATTAGTTTAACTTGGCAATTTCGCTGAACGTCACTCGATCATGATTTCGACAAAGATCATACGAAACAGAAGGGATATCAATGAAATCATTCAAATTTTAAATGAAAAAAAATGAGCATTATTATTTTGTAATGGGTTTTGAAAAGATGGTATCTGCTTTTAGTCACGACGGTGTCCTTTCCTCATATCGCCCATTGCGAAGATGTTCTAAATGCACAGGAATAATCAGTTCCATACGATTTCCAAAGAATTAGACTAACAAACAATCAGAAAATTGATTATTCTGATCAAAAGACTTGTCGGCTTGTCGAACAGGAGCAGAAGAAAAGCGGAATATATAATTTTCAATAACAAAAACTCGTATTCTCAATGACAGAAATTCCAAGACGACGAATTCTCTCTCTCTCTCTCTCTCTCTCTCTCTCTCTCTCTCTCTCTGTCGTGATTGTATAAATATGATCGATCAAATCACCGAATATAAATGCCAATGGAAACGTTTTAAAATCTCCGAGTTCTCTCTTTCTTTATAATGGGCAAAATCCAATCCACAGTCTTTACAAATGTAAATGACACACTCTATCCGCTGCTTTCCATCGCAACTTTCTACGTTCGTTAAAATGAACCGGCGAATTTTCTCTCGCAAATCAACTGACGCTGATGGAAAGGCTCTTTCGAAGCCTTTTTTAAACATTTGTTTGCTGTAATTTTCTCCTCAGATGGGAAAATGTGGAGGAAACTTTACCTACCCGACTCTTTTCATCATCAGTATGTTTTCTCTACCTATTTCTGTCTTTATTTCACTCTACCTCGTCCTCCTCTTAAGCCAAAACGTAAGTTGCTGTTGACAGAAGTAGACTTATGTTTATAAGAACAAAATTCTTCATTTTCACTTTTTTTTTTTTTTTTTTTGTTAGAAAAGGGAGCAGGTTGATTTCATTTTTGGCATAGTTTCTATCTATATAAAAAACTGTTCTGAATCGTGATCGCTGTTTGAAGATTGACTTGGATTCCCCCTTGTGAATAATCACTTCATAATAACCAGTTACACTATCTTTTCTGCAAGTGATAAGGAAATGTATTCATTTGGAAAAATAAACAGAGTAAAGGTGAAAACTTACTTCAAAGGCAATGTTTCCAGTTTAAAAAAGTCTCATGTTTCCATGTGCTTTATATATATATATATATATATATATATATATATATATATATATATATATATATATATATATATATATATATATATATATATATATATACAGACGAACAACACAAGCAAATTACAAGTATAAGTTCAGTACCAAGCGCTTTCACGTTTATTAAACGCATCGTCAGAACAAAAGCGAATATATATGTATGTAAGGGTAGGGCAAAGCTAATCGAAATTTTGGATATATATTAATTAGTTGCATTTATTAGACGAGTCGAGGTTTCATGAAGTCGATGTCCAATAAGGGAATCGTATGAAATAGGAAAGAAGTGATCCAACAACAAAAACGATGATAGAACTAGACATAAATGGATTAAAAATAATATTTCTCGTTCAATGCAGCTATCCTCGTCTATAGGTTTTTATCCTGGGGTTTTCCATTACTTGTATTAGTCTATCCACTGACTGAATGAAAAACAAAAAAAGTCCATCACTTTTATGAAGTCGAATCATTTCATCTGCGACAGTAACTTCTACCTATCAGACTTAGTTGATTAAAAATCTTCTAGTGCTCGACAGAACTGTTTCCATTCAAGGTAAATGAATTTTACCCAGCATGATTCATTCCAAATCAAAATTATTCGCCTTTCGTTTTACTGTACGTAGCCCCTTAACTGACTTTTAAGTTACTAGCAAATAACATTTTACTCTAATACCCTTACATGATCGTGGTAAATTAACTAATAAGGATTAATCTATGTATTTTCGAAGGAGTTACACGTCTCTAAATTTGCTGGAAAATTAAACAATTGACATTTGGATAAAAGTGAAATCAAAACGTTTTATTAAAACTATAATTGCGTCATAGGTTTTCATTCTCCAATTATAATATCATAAAAATTCCTACCATAATTAAGTTCTGTTTAATCCGCATACAACGTTTACCTATGAAACACGAGGAAACGCTATTTCGGTCCACCACAAACCACTCTGCTCTTCCCAACAACAACCCAAGAAAGAAACATCGTCCCTGCAAAGCAACAAGGTGGACAGAGGCCTCGAACCGAGTCGAATGATTTATGAATTGAAGGGGGGAATTCAATGCCTCCGTGGAATCAGTTACCCGTCCATAACAAGGGCTCTCGGTTCCTGATTCCTGGAAGCCTAAAGAGGAGGATCTCATATCAGTAGTGTTTAGGCTTCCAGGAACCAGCGGCCGAAATCACCTTTAGTGAGAAGGGCATTTCACATCGATGGCTTTGTCAGTGACCTTGGGTGTTTTCGTCAT
This sequence comes from Macrobrachium nipponense, assembly GCF_015104395.2. Lineage (NCBI taxonomy): Eukaryota > Metazoa > Arthropoda > Malacostraca > Decapoda > Palaemonidae > Macrobrachium > Macrobrachium nipponense. The sequence goes on from NC_087204.1 coordinate 4,301,472, forward strand.
GAAAGCGAAACAATAACCTATAAACAGGCACCATCTGATGAATTTCTCACTTATTTTGGACTCTGGCTTGGGAACGAAGTTTTTTTTTTTACTTTAGCTAGCAATGTCTTGTGGGATATGTTTCACGCCTTTTGGTTAACTTAACAGGTTACCACTGGTAAGACATTCCCTAAATTGAATAGGAGTTTGCCAAGTTTCTTGAAAATGAAAGTATCACAGACGTCAAGGATATCCATCGCTAAATTCCTTACACTCTTCGGGTTACAACTTTCGTCAAATGAATCCTCCAAAACCCATTTTTTGACAAGGGTTATTTACTACGGAAGTGGAAATTCCAAATTGTAGGTATGTGACCTGTCAATTAGTATGACAATGTTTATTATTGAAGTCGCTTTTATTTCAGTTATTATTATCATCAATGTTTATCTTATGAATAATTAGTTAATGCATTGTACTTGTTTTCATTATAGCGTTTTAAAACATTTGTCAATGTTATAATAGTGTAATGCATATGCGTTTGTTTAAAACTCTAAACCTTGAAGGAAACAGAGTTCTCTCAGAGAAGGATAAGTATCCAAAACCATTACACCCAATTTTTCTTAGCATTCTGGCATCTCAGTTTCTTCTAAATTATAACTGACTGAAATTTCCTATTTCCAAATTAACGTTTGCACATCATAACTGGCAACTAATGCACGTTTTAACTATAATAAACTTTCGTTAAGGAAGAAACTGTATTGGCCACGATGAGTTTAGAGTGATGGAATACATTTTATTTTTACTCAATCCTACACGAAACTTTCTAGGACCAAAGCCTAAGACAACAAGAAACTTCGCTCGGGAACAGATTTTCACTTCCTAGTCACGTCTCGTTTGGTACCAAGTGCAGAGTTAAGGGACTTTTACAGCACGTAATACAGGAAGGAAGAAAAAGCGCATATCCCCCGGCTGATAGTCTCTTGAGATGAGAGAGAGAGAGAGGAGACGAGAGGGAGAGAGAGGAACGGAGAGAGAGAGAGAGAGAGGATTGAAGGTACGAATGTTTTTACAACTTAGGTATTTTGTTACCCCTGGATCTCTTATATTCTTTACAGAAGGCAGGATTGAATTTTAGTGTAATCTTTTACTGTCACTCGAAACAAAATAAGTTAATATATATATATATATATATCATATATATATATATTATATATATATATTATATATATATATATAATATATATATATATATATAGATATATGAAATGTGTTGCCGCTCAGTGGTATAAGTACCCACTGGCGATCTCCCGATAGCGTTCAGCACTGATCCAGCATTATTCCCTCGATAAAGTAACGTTATTCAGTTCTTCCAAACAAATCTAAACGCAAATGATAATATGCATAATAAATGAGGGTTAACCATAGCGGCACAAAAGAGCATCGTCCTATTTGAATGCAAAGGGGCTCTTTGAATTTCAGTGGACCAAACTGCGCTGTCTAGGGCAGTTTCGGGTGGTTGAACTGTCACGGGGAAATGAAATACTCTTAATTTCTGTGTATTGTTGATGTATATGAATACCTAAGTGTTGGACAGGTCTGGAGTGGAGTATAGAGTGCATACCAAAGGCCAAGGGCTGGGACCTATGAGGTCATTCAGCGCTGGAAACGAAATCGAGAGTATAGGGAGGTTTGAAAGGTGCAACTGGAGGAAAACCATAAACCATTTGCATCTTGAATTAATTGTTAGGAGAAGATGAAAAGTAAGATGGAAGAGAGAGAGAGAGAGAGAGAGAGAGAGAGAGAGAGAGAATATGAATGGAGGTGCAGTAAAATGAACGAAAGGGATTGCAGCTAGGGTCCAAAGGGACGCCACAAAGAACCTTTAGTAAGGCCTACAGTACACCCCGCCAGGTGCACTGACGGATCTGATCTACGGTACATTAGTAAGAAATAGTACCATTTTCATGTACTTGCTAACATACCCAAAATCAAGACGACCATAAGGCATCAATATATAAAACAATTTATTATTGACCAGTTTATTAATATTGGTAAGGTTAATGTGACACAAAAAAACTACCACTGGTTTGTTATAAGTATTTTTTTCCTGTTAGGTTAACCATGCATGTTCATAACAGGTAATTATGTTTTTGTAATAGCATTAACTATTCACGACCTTCCAATCATGCAACATTACCTGATAGAAAAATTATAGAGAAAGTTCTCCATATAAAAAGACATTGTTTATCCTTTCTTATTTCCAGCATACTAAATAAAGGATTCTAAACTCAAGGGGAAAGCTTATGACGTATTCTAAATCTATCTTTCGTTAATTTACTTGCTTACAAAGAGCCCGATCAAGAGTTAGAATAAATTTAAAAGGGTCACTTGAATTAAGGACGATCTTTGGACTATCAGAAGGTTTAAATTAGTCAAGATTATCTTGTTTCTCTTGTATCCATAGTTCCTTGTCCATCTATCTTCCCGTCTCTCTCTCTCTCTCTCTCTCTCTCTCTCTCTCTCTCTCTCTCTCTCTCGTGTTTTCAAGTTGGATCTTTTGTTTCCTGAAGGTTAACGACTTCTCTCTACTTCTTCATTTCCCAGGGCTCTTTTCCCGTCCATTAGAGGAAGCACTCGTAGAGGGGAAAAACGTCCAAGGTTTAAATGACCCTTAATTTCAGAAGAAGAAGAAGAAGAAGAAGAAGAGAAATTCTTTACCTGCTTCACTGGGATGGAAAAAGGGCCAAGGACACAGTATATGTTTAAAGTTCTGAATGAGACAGACTCGAAAAAAAATATTAAAATATAATGAACTTTTAGAGAGAGATTTGGTCCCTGTTGTAATTGAAAAGGAATTATTGTTCTGAGATAAAAGTGAATTATGTCTCTTAAATTCTCTTACACGAATCAGTGAAGGGCAAGAAGAATTGTTGAAAATTACATTATACATAATAGCTCCTCCGTCTTGTTATTTTTGTAAATAATTAATTTTATTTTCTCATTAATTACCTATTTCCAACTCCATCCTCCCACGTCCCTCCCTCTTGCAGCGTTTTCAATCTTAACAAACAAAAACAGGCAGATAATTATTACCCGAATATTGGCATTAATCAGCCGTGTAAAACATGTTTCAAGAACATAACGGCTTACACGCTAATCATTCAAAATGACAAAATAAATTCTGTACATACGTGCTATCCTTAAGATTTTTAACACATGCGTTTCCAAAATGACGCGATATAAAAAGCAAACGTTTGCAGCGTAGGACGATGAGAAGTAAACTAAAAACCATAAAACTCGCAAACCAATGACGGTAATTGTCTGATTTTTGGCAAGAGGTACGATGAGTTTGGGTTCTGCGAAAACTTATGGGGACCTTTTTTTTTATTACCGAACATTAAAAAAATAGTAATTCAGTCTATATATATCTATTCCCCTTTTCTTATACAGTCATTATTTGAGGTTCCTCTTCTCACTGACCTCTTCCTTTAGTTGCTCAGAAACCTATTATGACATGAAAGCTGTCTAAATTATTCCTCTCTATATCGGCGTAAAGATTTTTATTTTTTTTTTTTCTTTTATTTTTTTATTCAATTTATTATTTTATTTTATTTTATTTTATTATTATTTTTTTAGGAATTCAAGATTTCTGGCGAGGAAATAAAATTAGAGATGTTACTAGATCCCTAACATATTATATCGAACAGTAACACAAACTGATAAAATTGGAGCTCTTGTTTATAATAAAACCGTATGTATGTATGTATATATATATATATATATATATATATATATATATATATATATATATATATATATATATATATAGTATGTATGTATGTATGTATGTATGTATGTATGTATATATGTATGTATGTAAAGCTGGCTAATGAATTGTTGAGTTTATTTCATATAGAAATGTACTGGTATCCAATTGACAACAGCAACAACAACTACCAATAATAATAATAATAATAATAATAATAATAATAATAATAATAATAATAATAATAATAATAATAATAATAATAGGATATCATGTGTGTCTAGATAGTCATTTTTTTAATATTCACTTGAATTATACAAACTCTTAATGAAATAACGGAATGACAGTTCTCGTGATTTCAAAGTAATGCAGGGCAACAGGCGTAACTATAACTGTACAAAAAAATGTATGTTACCGAATAAAATTACTTTCTCTGCAAATGCACAAATGCATTACATAAATTTGCATAAAATGAAACGCTAAATCCGATTACACAACATATAATACAGGCACTTTTTTTGAGTTGTTAACTTAATATTCATTCCTCCTATTGAGAGGGCTTTTGTTTTTATACTACACTGATCTACTGAGCCGAGCTTATCTTATTTATTTGATGTAAACTGTACGAGCAATTACTGAATTCATTTTTACGTATCTTTTATCACTGAATTTTTTTTTACGCCTGAAGGGTTTTTGTTTGACTAAATTCAGCAATGCCGAAAGGCGGAAATGATTTATTACTTAAATAATTCGTATCCGTTGCGAGCTGCTTGAGATTATAAACGTTATTTTTCTTGTTGATCAATAAAGAGACTTCGTCACATGATGCACAGAATCAAAAAGATTTGAGAAGCTTCTCATCCTATTTCGAAATGTCATTTCACCTGTGTCGTGTAACACTTCTCTCCTTAAGCAATTTACAAGCATTCGAAATATTCTCGTGAGAAGGACGTCGGAGAAGCGGATGAATCTTCACATAAAGTGGAATACTTTCAGGTCACAAGAATGTTACGTGAAAAACGTGGGACTGAAATGTATACCTCGAGAAATGCAAACGTTTGAGGACACGTTGGTTTAACCATACGGAAAGGGCTAGCAAATAGAGAATAGAGGGAGAAATGTGCCCATAAGAATGCCCACAAAGCACTTTTAAACATGACGGCAGGAGGAGGAACGAATAGCATGGGAGCAATTCATGCAACTGGGAAATAAAGAGACGAAATGGTAAAAAGGAAAAAAACATAGCGAGACCGTCAAGGCTGGAAACACGGCCAGCTCCCAAGAACCTCTACTTACATCTGAAAAACGAGAGGCGCTGCGCTGCTCTAATGTTGACAATTCACGGAGGAAAGGTATTTGTTCAACTCACGTGTTCTTTCTTCTTAGAGTACATGACAAGGGCCTATTCCACTCGCGCGGGGATTCCCCTGGTGGAAGGTGACGAGAATAATTTATCCCGTGCTGAAAGAGAAGGAGAGAGAGAGTTCCTTTCTCCTTTTCACTTGTGCTGTAACGAAATGTAGGTTGGAACAGCAAGGAAGAGCGACTGGTACTTGCTACGTACATATATGACCTCCGGAATAATAAGAAAAATGATACTGAATTAGAGACTAACTTCTATAAATGCACATGTTTAGCGACGAAGTTTTTTTGAAAAAAAAAAATCTTACGAGGCAAATATTGAGCTTAGGGGTCATTACTGATATTATTACTGCCGCTATTATTATCATTAACATTATTCGTGTTTTCCTTATATATATATATATATCATATATTATATATATATATATATATATATATATATATATATATATATATACATATATAAATAAGATTCAGTAGACGAATTAGTTACGCGTCTACACCAGGAATTTTGCAAGAACTCATTAGGGTCTTAAACGAATACCATTGTCTTAATTCTATCAGTCGGGAAGGTTACAAACAATTCTCTGAATGAGACCTCGTATAAGGTTATGATTGAATTTACATTACAGTAATAGTTCAGAGATGGTTTATGAAATTAAATCTTATCTAACGAAAATAGAATCGTGAGAGATAACGTAGCTTTCCATCAAAACTTATGTATCAAAATAAATACATCATAATATCAAGCAACTGAGTGTGGGAAAAATATAGGAAAAAAACTTATTATGAAATATAACGACTAAAAAGTAACGGTAGCTCGTAATTCTGAATTATTCATCACAAAATTATCACTTCTCTCTCCCTCCCTCTCTCTCCCTCTCTCGCTATCTCCAACAGTTTAATTCCATTTAACCAAAACTGGCACAGTGAATCATCCTTCTTTGATCTTATCTAATCCCTTTGAGAAACCACGACTCATGATTAAACGTATAAAAATATATATAACTGCGGTTATATTATATGTTACATTCCATGTTATTACAGACTGGGGATCTTCCGAGACGGTAGTCAGCAGAAAATTCTCAAAATACACAAATAAACTGACACTTCTTACGTCGGATAACATGTTAAAATTATATACCATACTGTCAATGGGTAATGTCAATCTTACAGCAAGTATATATCCGTACAAATGCTTAGTTATATATATATATATATATATATATATATATATATATATATATATATATATATAATATATATATATATATGTGTGTGTGTGTGTGTGTGTGTGTGTGTGTGTATGTATATACACACGCACGCACGCAGACACACACACACACACATACACATATATATATATATATATATATATATATATATATATATATATATATATATATATATATATATAGATATATATATATATAATTTCGAAATAACTTCAAGAAGAGAATTAAATTTCCTAAGAAAAAACAAGTTCCAACCAAATTTCCTGACAGGGATGTGTGCAGCTTTATTGAGCGCTTCTCTCTCTCTCTCTCTCTCTCTCTCTCTCTCTCTCTCTCTCTCTCTCTCTCTATCTCTCTCTCTCTCTCTCTCTCTCTACTAGTTTTCTTAAAGGCATTTTCTCCCCAATCTCTCTCCGTCTTAGCTTGTTTGAAGCCTCTAAGCTTTGGAAATGAATCAGTAAGGAAAATGGGTAATGACGAACACGAATGAAAAGCTATCAGGAAATGAAAGCAACTTCGTCCACATTAAAAATACTTTGATGCGAATGTCCAGGAAGATTTCTTTTAATGGCGTCATTTGAGGGGTGGATATCCTGAATCCTGTAACATCCAATTTAGACTGGTTAATTGCTATCTTGGACAGCAATTACGAAAAGTATTTAAGAATCAAATGGCATATAAACTGTGTAAGAATGCATACTGTTATGTATAGCAAGAATGATTATGACATGTGGATGTAATAACGGAAATCATGTTCATGCATTACTGCCAAAAGCATTGACAAATTACGGATGAAAATTTAGTACAGAGTAAATATGTTTTTATTCGGTTCTTAATTGATATCAACACTATTACAGTCAGAATCATGATCATCGTAATTATTATTATTATTATTATTATTATTAGTTATTATTATTATTATTATTATTATTATTATATATATATATATATATATATATATATATATATATATATATAATATATATATATATATATATATATATATATATATATATATATATATATACACACACATATATATATATATATATATATATATATATATATATTTTTTTTTTTTTTTTTTTTTTGCTCTATCCACATTCCTCCAATTCGACTGGGTGGTAATTATAGTGTGGGGTTCCGGGTTGCATCCTGCCTCCTTAGGAGTCCCATCACTTTTCTTACTATGTGCGCCGTTTCTAGGATCACACTCTTCTGCATGAGTCCTGGAGCTACTTCCTCTCTAGTTTTTCTAGATTCCTTTTCAGGGTTCTTGGGATCGTGCCTAGTGCTCCTATGATTATAGGTACGATTACCACTGGCATATGCCATATCCTTTCTTATTTTCTTTATTTTCAGATCTTGATACTTATCGTTTTTTCCCTCTCTTTCTCTTCACTATGGTGTCCCATGGTATTGCGACATCAATGAGTGATACTTTCTTCTTGATTTTATCAATCATCGTCACGTCTGGTCTATTTGCACGTAATCACCCTATCCGTTCTGATACCATAGTCCCAGAGGATCTTTACCTGATCGTTTTCTATCCACTCCCTCAGGTTGGTACTCGTACCACTTATTACTGCAAGGTAGCTGATGTTTCTTGCACAGGCTCCAGTGGAGGGCTTTTGTCACTGAATCATGCCCCTTTTTGTACTGGTTCTGTGCAAGTGCCGGGCATTCGCTTGCTATGTGGTTTATGGTTTCATTTTTCGTATTGCACTTCCTACATATGGGAGAGATGTTATTTCCGTCTATCGTTCTTTGAACATATCTGGTTCTTAGGGCCTGATCTTGTGCCGCTGTTATCATTTCCTTCAGTTTCCTTCTTTAGCTCTCCCCTTCTGTAGCCATTGCCATGCGTCATCGCTGGCTAGTTCTTTAGTCTGTCTCATGTATTGTCCGTGCATTGGTTTGTTGTGCCAGTCCTCTGTTCTGTCTGTCATTCTCCTGTCTCTGTATATTTCTGGGTCTTCGTCTACTTTTATTAGTCCTTCTTCCCATGCACTCTTTAGCCACTCGTCTTCACTGGTTTTTTCAAGATATTGCCCAGTGCTTCTGTTCTCGATGTTGAACGCAGTCCTCTATACTTAGTAGTCCTCTCCCTCCCTCCTTCCTTTCGTGTTATGTATAGTCTGTCCGTATTTTGCTCTTGGTGTAGTGCTTTGTGTATTGTCATATTTTTCCTGGTTTTCTGATCTATGGTGCGGAGTTCTGCCTTCGTCCATTCCACTATTCCTGCGCTGTATCTGATTACTGGCACTGCCTATGTTTTGTTTATTATTATTATTATTATTATTATTATTATTATTGATTATTATTATTATTATCATTATTATTATTACGAAGCATACCCTCTCTAACACATACTTTTAATAAAGAACATTATTATTATTGATTATTATTATTATTATTATTATTATTATTATTATTATTATTATTATTATTAGTAACGTGACTAGGTTTATCCATTTGATATGGTTTAACTTTGTTCATTATCTTGGTTCATTTTCTTTAACGTTATTTTGTGTTCACATTGCTAAACTTACACTCAGCCTTTCTATAAGATTTTTTTTTATTAATTAATTATTTTGAATACTGAAAGATGAAACAACTAGATTTACAATGAAAATATAACTTAATATCAGGAAAATATATTTAGTACATTACAAATGATCGATCTGGAGTCATTTATTTAGATTTTCTTTTGATATGAAAAAATCACTTCAAATACGGTTACCTACGTAGCCAAATGACATTACTAAAGTGCTACCGAGCTGGGCAATTTACTTGACATTTCTCCTGACCGATGTGACATTTGAGCTTTCAGTTAGATTTAGTTATTAGTGAAGTTGATATGATTCTCCCCTTTATTATCATTTTACATCAGATGAAGTTATTCGTCTACCATAAACTGATTTATGATATTGTACTTTGATATAAATGAATTCAAAATGATTATGTAATTTCATTTTGTCCCAAGGGAGCTGTTTCTGTAGAGAGCGACGCGTGTGCAGGATTCATAATATTTCTCTCGGTAATTCACCTACAGAAACTGGTAACATTTTATAAAAAAAATACTTTCACTAGGTTATTTAACACGATCTTATAGTAAGAAATCTGTTATAGAATAAAAATACAACAAATATGTTAAGAAAGCCGCGGGGAAAATTCTGTCAACTTTATTTAACTTGAAAGAGGAAGAAACCAGCAATGAGGGAATTCATCATAAACTTTTGACGTGAAGATGACAGCAACGATGACGAACGTCCCTCTCACATCACAGATGAAACTGACAAGGAAACTTACAGGCTTCTCTCTCTCTCTCTCTCTCTCTCATATGATAAGATGTTCAGAAGGCTGATTTTTTTAATTAATTGATCTCTCTCTCTCTCTCTCTCTCTCTCTCTCTCTCTTATAAGATAAGATGTTCACAATTTAAACTTAACATTTGCATCGCTTGGATGTTTTAAATCTCTCTCTCTCTCTCTCTCTCTCTCTCTCTCTCTCTCTCTCTCTCTAACGTTACGTAGTACTATAATCCCTATTTTCCACGGTATGTTTCCCTTTATAATACGCCTGAGTTTTTTTATTTATTCATCAGGTAATATATCTACCTGAGTGGAAAGGAAACGGAGAATTTTTTGTTCCCTTTTGATTCAGAGACAACGAAAAAGGACAAAAAAAAAAAAAAAAAAAAAAAAAATCTCATTCCTCCGCGAGATGAGGAGGAGGAGGAGGAGGAGGGGAGGAGGAGTAGAGAAGAGTACGGAATAAGGCCTCGGTAAAATTCACATACGAATGTTTTAATCTACACGGAAATAATAATTCTACTTGGAGGAAATATATAAGTATATCAGTAAAAAACAGTTTTATAGGAAATCTGACAGTTTGCTAATGATACTTGAACTTGAAACGCTTTCAGGGTTATATTCTCGATTGCCTTTTCGTGCCCGTGGAGATGGTGCTATCACTAGATAAATAGAGATGGCAACATGAATATGATAAAATAGGAAAATAGAGAATTAGTCTAAATCAGCATAAAGAGAAGTAGAAATCGAAGTAAGAAATATAATATAATATATATATATATATATATATATATATATATATACACATACACACATATACACACACACACACTCACACACACATTATATATATATATATATATATATATATATATATATATATATATATATATATATATGATATATGTATGTATATATATATATATATGATATATAGTATATATGTATATATATACATATATATTTTATATATATATATATATATATATAATATATATATATATATATATATATATATATATATATATATGTAAATGCAGAACCCAGGTACTATGTCGTACCTCTAAGTAAATGAGGATACAATCCACTCAATGTAGGTTAAAAATCCTTCTGTAGTTTAAAATATATATTTCTTGCACAGGATTAAAGCTTTCGATCATCAGCTGTGGTCTTGTTCACTAAAATGTGATATGTTACCTCAAGGAACTGACGAGTAGGAGCACAAACATTTGAAAAAAACAATAACGGTTAGGTAACAAGCTAGTTTATAATATGAATGATCAGGCGGTTGAGCCCTCGTCCTTTCCAGAATTTGTCTTGATCTTCGTGGGGGAATGATTCTATTGTCAACTGCTTGTTCTATGCTGGTTGGTGGTTGTTGGAGAAATGACCTGAGTGGAGTAAACAGGAGAGGAAGCAGCATCATCATTGGCACATATATTCCTAAAGTTTGAAATTTTCCTTGGATTGTGGATTGTACCCCCATATATTTATTTATATATATATATATATATATATATATATATATATAATATATATATATATATATATGTATAGATAGAGAGATAGATACATATATGTATAATATTATATATATATATATATATATATCTATATATATATATAGTATATATATATATATATATATATATATACATAAGTATATACACTATTTCTTTTATAGAAATAATGTATTGGAAAAGAGGCAATGATAACATCGAAGCAATCACCCATCCCGTCCTATTAATAGTTTGAGCCTTATAAAACCTCTCATACCTTGGTCGTTGAGTCATGAATATCATATATCACACTGTCCATTCAGGAGAGCAGAGGAAACTACGGAAGATTCATTTACAATTTTTATGACGCTAACACTCTGGATTCCCCGGCTTAAAAAAAAAAAAATTATTGAAAACTTTCATCCCAGC